>NW_027555527.1:0-38330 GCF_003287225.1 Phascolarctos cinereus
CTATCTAAAGGGAACATTTCTAATGGTGCTTAAGCTATTATCTTGGCTATTTTTTAAAATGATCTATTACTTTCAATCTACTCCCTGATAGATCTGGTTATTAATTAATAGCTCATATTTTTTTAAGTCAGTATGTCCACCATCAATTCTTGAAACATTAAGAAAGCAATAATTTAATTTTTTTCTTTAAATTTAACTTCAAAAATTTAAATCCCTCAATTAAGCTTTTCTATACAATTGAGTTCCCTAAATGTTAAATTACCATATTTTTTATCCCACTTTGCTGTTCAGTAGGAGCTCCCACTCCATACATGTCACATTCTATCTCTAACATAATTTAAAAGTAGATAATGCAAGTATCATTTTCCTAATGGTGAAGAAACTAAGATTGAGTCAGAACTTTGTATTCTTTGTTTATTATTTTCTCTGGGTCTCCTTTAGCAAACTGTTGCCTTGTTTATCATGATTTTCTTGCATCATTCTCATTCATCTTCCCAGTTTTTTCCTCTCCTTCTCTTACTTTCTCCTCAAAATCCTTTCTGAGCTCTTCCATGGCCTGGGACTGATTCACACTTTTCTTGGAGGCTTTGGATGGCAGAGCTTTGACTTTGTTGTCTTCTTTTGATTGTATATTTTGATCTCTGTCACCAAAGTAAGATTCTATGGTCTGAAAGTAAGATTCTATGTTGTGACTCTTTTTGCACTGCTTGCTCATGATGCTAGCCAATTACTTGAGTTATAAACTCTTTGTTAAGGTTGGGGTCTGCTTCCAGTGTGGAGAATGTACTGTTCCAAGCTTTGGGGGTTTTGTGCAGCTGTTTTCAAAGGCATTTCTAGGAACCTGTAAATTTTCAGTTCTTCCAAGGTGCTATGATCAAGGGTGAAGTGTTTACTCCTTTCCTAGCCTGTGCTCTGATATATGAGTGATCTGTGTGGCCCATGCTAAATTGCACTTCTTTCCCAATCTGGTATAATAGACCTTTCCAATGAAACACCCAGGTTGTCTTGGGCTGGAAATTTCTTTCATTTTGTCTTTTTGTGGGTTCTGCTGCTCTAGAATTAGTTTAGAGACATTTTACAGATATTTGGAGAGGTTTGGGAAAAGCTCAAGCAAGTCACTGCTTTTACTCCACTATCTTGGCTTTGTCCCCACCCCCCACAAAAACTCTATATTCTTCCTCCAACTCTACTCTGCTGTCTACTATATCATGCTGTCTCAAAAGTTGGTGTGTAAAACATCTGAAAAGACTAACTTTACACATAACCCTCAAATCATATAACTGCCTTTGACAGAGACTTGTACAGACTAAGAGGCACTACTATTAGTGACAGAATTCTTTTCTAATGAATTTTCTAATATCCGGGCCAAGTTCATTCATCTATCTATCTATCTATCTATCTATCTATCTATCTATCTATCTATGTATCTATCTACCTACTATCTATCTATCTATCATCCTACTATCTAATATAATTAATTATAATTGGTAAGCCAACACACAGGATATGTTCATAGTAATTCCCTATGCTTTAGTATGACTAGTTTTACTTTGGCCTTCATATATTGGCAGGTTTCTTCCACAAGTTGAAGTTCATCATTAGCTTGATTAAAGCTTTTGGTAGCAACTTTCACTGAAAATCTTTTTAACTAAGTAGAAACTCATTAGGAGTTACATTGCTTTACATTATCTATTCTATTTTCATCCAAAATATTCTTTTCATGTGGATCTACAAGACACAGTCCTAATAGCCAATCAAGCTGAAAAATATTTTCTAAATCTTCATAAGATGAAATAATTCCAGGAACCCTTCTGAGTCTTCAGAAGGAACACAGAAGTTCAAATCTCTCAGATATGTTCAGAGACTGTTGATGTGCCCAGTGAACACTTGGTGTTTCAGTGTCAAGGAACCTGGGTAGCTTTAAAAGGAAAGCTAGCTTTTCCAATCCCAAGGTATTGAGGAGTATCAAGATTTACCCTGAGGGATAAAAGAGGTAGAAGTGATTTAGAAGATCTGTTAAGGAGTATGGGGAAAGAGGCAGAAATTCCAGGAGAGTGTTCTTCATGTAATCAAAGTGAAAATAGAGATGGTGGGTAAATATGGAGTATGGCAGCCATAAGTATGTATTTAGGAAAGTGAGTAAAGCTTGACGAACTAGTTAGTATTTTGAAAAATCCTTACAAAGGAGAGACTACATTGGGTAAGGCTAAGATTTTGTTTCTAATGGTTGCTAACCCTACATGACTTGTAATAGCATTAAATAAGTTATGAAAAAAGTCTATGAGATCAAATTTTATCCTATGCTGTTGAATGCACTTGATCTTTCCTGATTCCAGGGCTTTGAATTTCCTGAAGGTGAGTGAAACCAGAACCTCCACCAGGCCTTCTCTATGGACTTTTTGTTGCTATGCAAAACAATTTACATAACACATTGTCATGGCTGTGTCCCCCATGAGAGTCCCTCCCCTGTTAAAATGTATTTAATCCAGCCCTCCTCTGCTCCTCTTAGGCAATCCTGCATCTTGGTGCTGGGTGGTGACTCCAATTGGAATTCCCTTGCCTTGATTGGAAAGACCCTAGTTTTAATGTTTTGGCAATCTTGTTCTTTTAATTTCAGGTTGACATATCTGATATTAGAAATGCAGTTCAAAGACTCCTAGCTGCTCAACTACTGCTTTCCATTCCAGAAGCCCAGTGCAAGCAGGGACCTCTTGAGTTACAGTACAGATTTGCCTCAAGGGTTTGACTTTAGTGAATGAGTCTCTCAAATTTCCTGAACTACTATCTCATTTCAGTCAAGTTCTTGACTCTTTAATGAAGTGTTTGTTAAGCCTTATGGGCAATCTTGGGTCCATTCTAGTAGGGGTTCTGGTCTTGTAATTGTAGATTATATGTGGCCACCCCAACAGGTCCCACTAAAAGCATGTCTGCTGGGCATGTATTTTGTATTTTTGTCTTTATAGAATGCTACTTGTGTTAAGTATGCTGTGTGTTTGTGAGTATGCTCATGAGTAAAGGGCCAGCTGCATTTTTCCTTACCCCCCTTGGTGGTCCAAGGAGTGGGAGAGAGAGGATATGATAATAGTATATAATGAGAGCCAACAGTAGGAAAAAAAAAAAAACAGTAGTGAGAAAGAGTTTTAAATGGATTTTTCTTCAGCCAATCCTTTTAACTCCCCAAACAAGTAATTTGAATAAGTCCTTTTCCTTTGATAATGATGCTCACTGAATCATGCAAATCTCTGCCCCACAAAGCAGAATTGTCAGAAAGATAATTTATATAGAGAGGCAGTCAGAAGGTGATATAACTTGATTTTTTTACCTGCTTTTAAATAATTTGTTTTTAACTCAAACTTTCATAGGGCATTATCTTGAATATTAGAAATAGTAAATTTAATTGAACCCATCAAATTAAGGTTTGTAGATTATGTTCAATTTGAATCTGGGGAACTATCTGGCTTCTTGTCCACAGAACAAAATTTTAAGTGTTAATTCATGGAAAAGAGAAAAGTTTGTCTGAACTGGTGAGAAACAAAAAGATAAATAGGAGTTGGTTAGAAAATATAATTGAATATTTGGGAATTTTACAAATATAAGTGACAGTGGTGGTATGTTTGAACTTAGAAATTTTGTTGCAATTTATGTGAGACACATACTCATTTTTAAAATAATTATGTATTTAAATTTTTGAGAACTGTTTTGCTTCATGCACACACACATACAAAGAGAGAAAAGTAAGAAAGCAACTTGAAACATACATTGCATTTATTTACAAAAATTCATTGTGAAACTTCTGTTGAGGTTTAGGGGTTTAGGGGTGCTGGGACCCCAAAATCACAACACATGTGTCCTGCCTGAAGGAATTTGACCCAAGACTTCTTTCACCCAAAGACAATGTTTATTAGAATATCTGCCATATTGGCCTGACTTTTAAGGAATCTGAACATTATTGAGTTATTGGCTAGATTATAAGAATCTGAGCAGTGGCTGGATTTTAAGAATGTGAGCAACTTAATAGAGACAAAATGAACCTTATATACAGAAAGACTGTGGGAGGGATCCCGGAGTGGCCAAGTAATTTGGGGTGACTGGAGGAGGGGTTTTAGGAGGATCTGGATGAGAGTGGCCAGTAAGCTGGGGTGAACAGAATGCCAGGGACATAGACCATGTGGCCAAGGGAGAATGCAGTCTAAATAGCATCAAGGGTGGAAAAGTGGCCAGGGACAATAGGGAGGTAACAGAACAAAGATGTGGTGTTTCCTATTAGGGGTTCAGATCCCATCCCCATCACTTCTGTAAATAATATACCAGAATTTAATTGTTACTAGAATAGATCCAGTTTTTGTAGGATATTCCTAAGAACTTCTTAATGGATTTTTGGTGCTTCCATCTTTTGGGAAATTACATAATTGTAACACTGGACATAACTCACCAGTTTAATTGTTATAGGCATATTGATAGTCAATATTGCACCTTGAGAGTAAAAGTCTTTAATAAGTCATTAGCTTTGTTTAGTAACAATATGTGTTGTAATTATAAAGGGCATATTCAGTGGAGTGAATATAGCCTTGGATATGACTAAAATGTGAGAAATGTAGGATTCAAACAAGTAAAGAAAAAAGCTCTTTGAGGAAATGAGGAAAGGTTGAATGAGCATCCTGTACAACTGCCCAGTAATCTTTGAAGACAATTTATAAGATCCTTCTGCTTATAGATGACTAAACATTAAGTCTTGCTCATGTTACATATCAAATATCATGTATATGATGGCTGTTGCAATTTTCAGTGTTCCATTTGTTGTATTAAGTCTCTTTGTAAGAACTCTCAGGTCCTTGAGATTGGTCATACCCTGCCATCATCAGGCCAAACCCCATAAAGTTTTTGCCTGGGCCAAATATTATCCGTCCACCTAGGATAATTCTAACAGCAGTGCCTTACAACAATTGGCCCAGCATACCTCGACCTAACCTAATGATAACAGTTATGGAACTAAATTGGTAAACTTTCATATATATTTTCCATTATTGTTAATATAAAGATTAATCACATGCAAAAATCTCTTCAATGTTTTATATGGTAAGATCTGGGACTTCCTATTTAATGTGGTTTGAGTGTATGGGATGTTCATGGTGCTAGTAATGAGGTATGAGGGCTTTCTGAGCCCTTTTTACAGTTGCTCATCCACCTTTCACATCTACCTAACACTCAACTCTCAACTGTGGCTCCAAACTGCAGCATGCATAGCAGCCACATCATGGTAATCTTTCTCAGCAGATGAGCTAAACCAGCTTGAAGGTGACTGAAGGGCCTCAAACATATAGCACATGAATACTTCCCCTAGCAGAATGGGAGGATGAAAACAATTTGTTCTGATGTCCATTATGGTGCCTGAAGTAGACATTGTGGAGTGCTTAGAGTTTTCAGACATTGAAGATGCCAAGATCATCCATGGGCCTTCTCAAGTCATCTTGACTTTTGTTTTGTCACTGAACTTTGATGAATCTTGAAGAGAGAGTAGGACTGACAATTTCATGCAGTTCTATGTCACTAAAATCCAATTCACCCATGAATCAAGAAATGAACCTGTAATGTCATTGGTCCTCTTCAAAAATGAAGGACAAATAACAATAAGAAGGAACTTATTACAACTCTGCTGGTTAAGTTCTTAAATTTGAGAGTTGGGAGATATCTTTCTATGTTGGCTATCCCTATCATTATAAAGCAGAATTCACTAAGAGTTGAATTGTTCACTCACTAATCTTTGAGATTTGAAGGAAGGGTCAGAAAAATTACCATAGGAATAATTGGCTTGTAGCATAGAAACCTCAATTTTTGAAGGAAATAGGTTTTACCTAAATTTGTTTTGTTGTATTAAAGAAATGTGAGATTTTCTATGTAAGATAATTTTTAAATGCATTCACCTGAACTGAGGTCACCTGATTGGTAATGGGTTTTGTTTGAAGTTTCAAATCTACCACTTACAAAATTGTGGAGTTCTGAAAGAATGTGTGCCTTGTTCCACTTAGGAAACTGAATTCCCTCCTCCACTGCAATATTCCTTGATATGGGGGGGAATAAGTATATCTTTATATCTTTAACCAATTTAATGTTAATGAACTACAGTATCAGAAGTATATTTTTGCTTTGAAGGGTTAGTAACTTTAATTATAATAACAGTTTGAATTTTGAGCTATATTTGAGAAAGACGAATATTAGAAGAAAGGAGTGTTATATAAACTCTTTTACATGATTTTTTGAAGTCCTGATAATTTATTGACAGTGTTGATAACTATAGTATCCAACCCATTAGGAGTAGTAAGACTTTGCTGTCTGAGGTGAAACATTTTGGTGCTGGATTTTTTTTTTTCAGCTTCATTTTCAGATTTATTTCTGTCACTGAGCCAATATTTCACTGCTTCAAGGAAAATGCCAGTAGCTCAATGGCAGGGAAGTCTTTAACTTATGGCTAGTGGATAACTGTCCTTGGGGAAAAGGTTAAGAGCACCACCATGGGAAATCTGTAATAGGACCCTTTTGACTCAATTTCCCATATAAGAAACCATCCCACAAGGTTAATTCTGAGTCTTGATATGGTAACTTTTCATTTTGCTTTCATTCTTACCTGGAATCATTTGCAACTAGGGATACTTGATTTGTTCTGGGCTTCAGCCTGAAGACTGCTATAGTGGTCCCAATATATTTTTCCCTCTCATAGTAAAATCTCAATAACCACGGCAAATCCTTCTTCATATACTTGCTGTAATACCTTAGCACATCTTGCTGTTTTCAATCTGAGATTCCATACCCTGAACAACAAAGTAAATCAGTATTTGGCCTTGTCATCTGCCCTGTTTATATTTATATATCCATGTATAAGATAAGGTCTTTACATTTTTCAAAATGCTTTGGGAGTAATTAGACAATGATGTAAGGGTTTATGAGACCAGAATATATACACACATATTACTTTGTAAATCTTAAATATCATTCTAAAGGGGATTAACCTTAAAGGAGTATAATTTATGGAATATCCTGTGCTACCTCAAAGGGAATTCCAACTTTTTACTTAGGTTTATTATTTGATATGGGATTTACACTTGTATATAGAGCTTGCTCTGAAATGTAAGCAAATTGCTTTGTTTTTGTTCAGTATTTTGAGTTGTATCCAACTCTTTATGACCCTATTTGTAGTTTTCTTGGCAACGATATTAGAGTCGATTGTGATTTTGTTCTCCAGCTCATTTAATAGATGAGGAAATTGAGGCAAATAGGGTTAAGTAACCTGTCCAGGGGCACATAGCTAGTAAGTGTCTGAGGCCAGATTCAAACTCATAAAGGTGGTTCTTCCTTACTCCAGGACTGGCACTCTATTTACTGCACCACTCACACAAGGGTTTAGAGAGGATTTGAGAACATTGGTCTATGTGAATGTAATATCCAGTTCATTTGAGCACTGTTACACATTTGATACAATCTGAAAACTATTTACTTACTCCATTTAGACACCCCCACCAGCACAGTCCTGTATTAAAATAAGCATAGTTGGGTAAATTAATTTGTGTACATAGAAATCACCAACTTACAAGGGATGTTATAATTACATTTTTTGTAGCGTCTCATCCTTATGGGGGTGAGTTATCTTATTAAATGAGTTTATAGACTTTTCAATCTTCATGTTTTTGGCCTTCAAATATTATGAACATTCTGTGTATTTAATATCTTTTCATTGATATATGCTTAAGCAAGTATTTTGGTAAAACATCATATCTTCTATTAAAAGTAACATTTTAAAATAATAGGTACAAAAACATTATTGTAAATTAAGTATCATGCATCCTGTTCTTAGAATGGCAGAAAAGTGTCTACAGAAAGGTTGTTGGTTTTTTTTTTATAATAGTATATTTGACTAAAATTTGTTTTTTACTATCTGCTGTATTTGTTTTAAAGCATGTTGGTTTTGCATTTTTGTTTTTGTATTCTTTATTTCAAGTTTATTTTTTTCTTTCCATTAATATTTTGTTTTATTGCCAGATTTATGAACTTTGGTATACTTTGATGTTTTTGTTTTGTCTATCTACTTTTTAGATGTTTCTTAACTATGTCATGATAGTATTTGAAGCAAATTGCACTTTCATAGCAAGCATAACTTATGCCTGATCTAACCTTAATGATGCCCTTTCTATCTTTATTTTTTTTCTTTTCTTTCTCAAAGGCAATTAAGTGTCTCTAAGTACACCCCAATAATGAAATGCTTATAAACAGCCCTACTAGTACATATATCTGCTCAAGAAAATTTATCATGGTTACTGCTACAATTATTTTCTAATGAAAATGTAAAAAGATGGTACTAAAAGCATACTATACATTTATTTAAATCAAAATGCCTAATGGCATTAACTTTCACCACTGCTCTATGTAAGAATACCAAATGATTTAAAGGCAATCAAGACATTTCAATCAGTCCAGTAATGCTGCACGTCTGTTGTTGCTGATAGCATAGATCAGTAAGTTCTTCACTGAGTGCCTTTCAATAATTTAAAATCAAGCACATGTAAGGTACTGTGTTAGTGTAGTTCAATGTTCACACACATATACACATATATATGTATATATATACATACATACATACATACACATGTGTGTATGTGTGTGTGTGTGTGTGTGTGTGTGTGTGTGTGTGTGTGTCTGTGTACTAAAAAAGTTCCTTTTGAGAATTTGGTTGTAAATTTACCATTCTCAGAAATTATATGTACATTTTGCTGCTATTCATTATCACACAGATGTTTAACAGTGTTGTCAAATCATTCAAATACTTTCATGGAAAAAAAAAAAGCTACTTGAGAACTCATTTATTCCAGAATTCCTGAGGAAGGGGAGATTTCCGGAAGACTAGAAAACTGTAGGAGATGTTCTTAGAAACTATACAGCTGCGTGAGATGTATGACTTCTGAAGATACGATAGACTGATGAAATGGATAGAGGAAATGTGTTACCGTTTTATTTCACTTCTTCCCCATGTACTATTGTTTTTATAAGGCCTGCTTGCTGAAGGGGATTGCCCCAATGGCTCCTGTCAATGCATCTGTCACCTCAAAGCCTCCCTTGGTCACCAACAGAATTCATCTAAACCTAGAAAGGAGAATGTTGAATGCAGCTGATCTTGCCTGATCCAAGGGCTGAGAAATGCCTGAGTGTGATTGAAATCACAACCTCCCCCAGACTTCTCCATGGGCTTTCAGTTGTAAGGCAGAACAACTTATATAACAGCTTCTCAAGGCTATTACTCCCATGAGACTCCCTCCCTGTTGAAATGTGTTTAACCCTACCCCCTTGTCCCTCTTGGGCACTTCTGTACTATAGTGCTATGTAGTAGCCCTGAATTGCAATTCCCTTGCCTCAGTTAGATGACCTTAGTTTTTACTATTTTGTCAATCTTCTTTATTTCAGATTGGCACTACTTATCCTCACCACGGATATTGAAATCCTTCCTACTTAATGATATAGAAGCCTCTGCCTAAGAATAAGAGCTAAATAAGGGCTGATTTTTGAATAGGCCAATATGAAGGACCCTAGTATGTAGAACAGCTTAATTTTGCTTAAATTTGAAATTAATTAAAAAATGCACTCAGTTAAAGCTTACTTCAATGCTTCAAGCATCGGTGTATTTATTGCTATAGATACTCTCCCTCCTGCTCTAGTAGCTATAGCTAGTACATTATCCTGGGATATTTTTGTAGCTAAAATTTCTAATAATTTAGCCAATCTGTAGATTATCCTCATCAATTTTAGCTAAACTAGAGTTCAGGCAATGGATGTACAGCTCATTCTTTGGCTTGTATTTGACATCTCCATAGCTTAATAGGATCAATCTGAACAGCTTTGCTCTCAGAACTGTTGCAGTTAAAAGGTCTTCTCCATGCTTAAATGAAGAATTGATTTTGAACTTTAGTGAAACTATTTGCTTTTTTAAAAGTAATTCAATTACCAAATATTTTCACTTTAAAAAAAATTCACCAATTTAAAAAAAATATGTGTTCAAATATATACATGGACAATTATCCTAATTGTCCACTTGTGTTACTCAAGGAAGGTTTGACCGTGGGAAATCATCATCCCATCACATCTTTAATGTTTGATAGGATTGAAATTGTTGCTCCTACTTCATCTGAATCTAGCATACTACCCCAACAATAATTTCAGTGAAACACATTTCAATCAGAAAGCATTTACTAAATGTTCACCATATGTCAGGCATTATGTTAAGCACTGGAGGTGCAGAATGAAAAAAAACTCTTTCCTATCCTCAATAGTCTCACATTCTATTAGGGAGACAACATCTATCACCTATCTATCTATCTATTTATCCATCTCTGATACAGGATAAATTGAAAATCATCTCTGAGAGAACACTTTCAAGGTCTGTAATGGAGACCAGCATTAGAGGTGCCATATAAGTTCCTAAAAATATGAGATGTCTTAGGAGCAATATTACAACAACAAAACAAAAATCACACTTTGGTATTCTTTTTTTTTTTTTTTGGTTGGGCAATGGGGGTTAAGTGACTCGCCCAGGGTCACATAGCTAGTAAATGTTATGTGTCTGAGGCCAGATTTGAACTCAGGTTCTCCTGAATCCAGGGCCAGTGCTTTATCCACTGCACCACCTAGGTGCCCCCAAATATCACACTTTGGCCATGCCCAAAAATGTGTGTGTCATTCTGGAAATTCAGTCTATCACCTTTCTGTCATTAGATGGGTATTAATCCTTATCATGCATCCTGTGAAATAATGAGTGATCACTGCTTTAATCAGAGTAATATGAATTTGAAGTAAGTGATAAAATCAATTGCCTTCAAGATATGGTATCTCAATCAATTTTTTTAATCAATTTAATTGAATATTAGTAGACTCAATTAGCATTCAAAATGAATGCAAAACAAAAAGTACTAATTTTACAGGGATAAATGCAAAGCCTTAGATTTAGACTAAATAAATCAATTATAAAAGTCCAAATGAGGGACACCTACATTAGTAGTAATTTATGAGAAAAAGACACAAAGAGGTTAGAGTTAATCACAAGTTTAATATAAGCCAATGGTATAACTAATTTTCCAACAACAACAACAACAACAACAACACAAAAACCTGATGCAATCACAGGCAATTTTGGTAGAAGTATAGTGTCCAGATCAAGAGACATGATAGTCCCACTAAATTCTACATAGTCTAGCCCATATTTGAGGTAGTGTATCTAGTTTGTGAACTTAAACACAGTTGAGAACTTGTGCAAAGGAGAATGGGTCCATAGGAAGGTGAATATGACATCAAGTTATTTGAAAAACATCTTAAATGAGGAGTGATAGAAGGAATTGGCATATATAACCTAGAAAGACTCATGTAATGAATTGATAGGCAATCTTCAAATATTTAGGATGTTGCCTATGTAAAGAATATTTTGTTATTTCAGAAGAATGAAGAATTTCACAGTGACATATTTTGGTACAACAAAGAGTTTTTCTAATAATTAGAACTATGACAAAATCTACTTCCTTATCTGTCAGGGGAACTATTCTATCATTCATAGCAATGGGAGAATTTTCCTTGTTCAGGATTCATTCAGTCCTTTCTCTTTTACTTACAAATTCTATGTGGCCCAACCTCTGCCATGACTCTTTTCAGGAAAATGATACCAAGATTATTGAACGTCTCACTGTGCACACATGCTTAACCAAGGTAAACAAGTCTCTGTTGGACTCTTATTTATAAAAGAACTAGATGACACCACCCCTGTTGATAGACAACGTTCCATTCTGTGAAGATAATAAGGCTGTCACACTTGTAGTAATAAGGAAATGATGAAAGACAAAATACAGTCAAGAGCAAACTTGATTCTGTGGCAGATACGTTGGTAGGAAAATAATTCATTTCCCAGAATGAGTTGGGCTGGATGTAATAACATGGAAGAAATCAACAAGAAGCAATAGCTGGAGATGTGAGGCTCAAAGAGAAGCAATACATGAAAAGGTTTCTGGAAAAATAGTGGAGATAAATTTACTAGTTCAGATAATCACAGAATTTCAGAGTTGATAGTGGCTGCAGATATCTGGTCTACCTACCCAAAATAGGCAACCAGGTATCATAGTGGATAGAATACTGAACTTGGAGTCAAGAATACTTGAATTCAAATTTAGCCTCAGACACTTATTAGGTAAATCACTTAATCTCAGTCTACCTCAGTTTCTTCTTCATTTGTAAAAGGGGATACTAATTTCTAGCTCCTTAGGCTGTTATAAGGATAAAATGAGATAATATTTTTAAAAAGCACTTTAAAAATTCCAAAGCTGTATATAAATCTAGCTAATAACGTATAATTAAGAAAAGAATCCTCACTATCACAAAAATAACAAGTATCATATAGCTTCTACATGAGAAATTCCTAGTTGTAGGTTCCCACCACTTCTTCACTTAGCCAATTCAAATTTAGATAGTTTTAATCTTTTACTTAGTCAACAAGCCCTTATTAAGAGCTAGTCTTTGTCTAGTCTAGTCTAGCTAGTCTAGTCTTTGTACCAGGAAATGGAAATATATTTTGTTTTTTAAAATTTATTTATTTATCTATTTTGAAAATATACATATATGTACGTGTGTATATATATATAGATATAGATACAGATATAGATATAGATATATAGATATATAGATTTTTTTTTTTTGGCAATTGGGTTAAGTGACTTGCCCAGGGTCACACAGCTAGTAAGTGTCAAGTGTTTGGTCTGGGCCAGGTTTGAACTCAGGTCCTCCTGACTCAGGGCCAGTGCTCTATCCACTGTGCCACCTAGCTGTCCCCAGAAATATATTTTAAAAGAATGAAAAAGTCCTACTTGAATTTAAGTTACAATCTGGGAAACAACAGGTACATACATAAGCATATAATGACTACATATAATAAGAACAAACACAAATAAATGCAAAATAGTAAAAAATATGTTAGAGAAGGAGGACACTAGCAATTGGGGGATCAGGAAAAGCTCAATGCAGAATAAACACTACAGCAAGTTGTACTTTAATTGAATTTTGAAGGAAGGGACGGATTTTGTGAGGTGAAAGGAAGGAGGGAGTACATTCAAGCCATGGGAGATGGACAGAATAAGGGCAGAGGTCAGAGATGGATGTCCTCTGAGGGAGCAGAGGAAAAGCCAAAGTGGCTAAACCAAAATTGGTGGTTAGAGTTAATAATGTCCAATGAAGCTAGAAATATAGGTTGTGGCTATGTTGGGAAAGATTTTAAACACTAAACAGTGTAGTTTACATTTTTTTTTCCTGGAGGCAATAATGAGCTACTGGATTTTATTGAGCAGTGGATAGACACATTAAGACATTTAATAAAAGAAAATAATTTTAACAACAGGGTATAGGATAGAGTGTTTTGAGAAGATTCCAGAGGCAGGCAGATTAATAAAGAACCCATTGAAATAATATAAAGAAGAAATAGTGAGGTCTTTAACTAAAACATTAACTGTGAGAATAGAAGGTAGAGGGAATTATGAGAGATGTAAAGGAATAAATGGAAATATTTGCCAATAGATTTAATATGTGACATACATGGGAGTGAGGAAGCCAGGGTAATACCAAGGTTACAAACTGGGAATTCTTTCTTAACATCAAACCTATATGTGCTTCTTATAACCTTCTTATAACCTAATTCTATCCTTGGGAACCAAACAGAAATAGTCTAAATCTTCCACTACATAACAATTCTTCAAATCTTTGAAGACAGCTTTTATGTCCTTCTTAACTGCTCTCTTTTCCCAAACAAACATTTCAAATTCCTTCAAATGATGCACATATAAAATATAATCAAGGACTTTGATCATCCTCTACCATCTTCTGGGCCTTTCTGATTAATACCCTAAAATGTGACATGTAAGCTGAATATGTTATTTCAGATGTGAACTGACCAGGCCACAATGTAGAACAAGAACCACTTTCTTAGTCCTGTAAACTATGCCTCTCAATGCAGCCTCTCTAAACTCAAAACTATGCCTCTCTTAAAGTATTCACTTTTTTGGCTGCCACATCACACTGCTGCCTTATATTGAGTCTGCCGTCCACCAAAACCAATAGAGCTTTTTCATGTAAATTATATTCTAATGATTCTTCTCCCAGCATGTGCTTGTAAAACTGATTGTTTTCATACATATTTAAGACTTTGCCTTAATCTCTACTGAATTTCATCTTGTTTGATTTAATTCAACACTCTATGCCATCAATATACTTCTTGTATCCTGACTCTATGAGCCAGTGAATAAGCAATTATTTTTCTATTTGTCATCTGAAAGTTTAAATTTTTTTCAGCTCTAAGAGATTGATAAAAATGTTAGAACAATGCCATGCTCACTCAAATCCTGAAGACAGAATGATGAAGTCCACCAACTTGATATTAAACCATATGACTGCTTTTTGGATTCACTCATATAACCAGTGCTTAATTAATTGAACATATCCTTTTCTGAAAGTTAAGAACATATTTGCCCTTCAATATTCCTGGATTACCTGTCCCATTCTTTAGAAACTTTCAAATGTCATTGACAATGGTTTCATCATACTTTCCACTTTTTTCAAAACTCCAGTGGTCAGGATTAGCAGAATGATTGAAATTTTGGAAGAGAGAGATTTAGGGAAAGACAAACAAAACAACAACAACAACAGAAAGCACTTTGTCATAATTAGAGATGACAAAAAAACTTGAATAAACTACACTGAGTTCTATTTTCTTCCAAAATGGAGAACTTCAAGTTATTCCTGGATGAATACTTATCAAGTGTTCTGTTACTTATCAGGAAGAGATTATTTGGAGAATATGAGAGGAACCATATTGCTAGTGAGGTCTTACCATCTCTGAAAATGTTTTCTGATCCTTTAAGTTTGGAGAATAGAAGTAACTGAAGGTAATGCTGTATCTACGATAGTGAATGCAAAATATGCTATGAATAATTCTTTAATGATAACTGTGAGCCTGGCCCTTGAAACTGGCCACAGATCCAATTCATGCCTTTGTATTTTTTAAATAAGAAAATATGCTTATTTTCAATGTCTTTATGGGTTGTCTTGGTTACTAGCAAGTGTACTGACTCAGAGAATTAAGTTAAATTCAGAGATTTAAATGGGCACTAAGAGAGATGCTTGGGGTGGTACAAGGATGAACTCAGACAGACATTATTATTGATATATCACTAACATTGAACTTTCTCTGTTTTCAACTGGTACATACCTGGATTACAAATAATGTGAAAAAAAGATAGCATTCAGACAAGTGAGAAATATGGAAGAATTTTCAGACAGAGTCTTCTCTGGGTGAAATATGTGTACTAATAATCTCACATCTTCTCTTTTAGTGAAGATTTTCAAGTATAGGTTGAAAGATTATCTGTCACAGATATCAGAAGGTTTCCTCTTATTTGAGAAAATATTGGCACTTACAACCTAATTTCTCCTTGCCAGTCAATAATTTGGTATGTTTTTGCCATAGACTATAAGACTTTTGTTCCACTTAGTCCCACAAAAAACAAACAAAAAATGAATTTTGCTCAAATTTGGGTGGATTATTTTATGGCATTTGTAAGCACAAAGACTTTCCAGAAAATTTTAATTTCGTTGAATTACGTACTTATCAATAATTACTTCCTACCAATTGAAAATGTTATTTGTAATTACAATAAAATATATCAGGAACATGAACATTCTTATAACTAAGATTAAATTAGATTGCTTCTCCAGACCTAGTTAGACCTACACTGACATTATGCCACATGGACTTCCCAATTAACAGGTAATAAGATGAAGGCAGAAAGGGAGAGGGAGAGGAAGTAAAGAGTGGAGAAACCAACTTCAAAGAAACAAACAACTTTGTGCAATAGGAAGACCTATGGCCCTGGAAGTGGAGGTCCTGGCTCCAAATCCTACTTCTGATATTTACTATTACTGTGATCTTGGGTAAGTGACAACTTTCCTTGGACTTATTTTACTTAAAGGAATTTGGAACATGTAATTTCTGATTTCCCTTCAGCTCTAGATATGTAATACTTGATGATCCGTACAAATATTTTAAAGCCTGTCTAAAGCTTCTCATCTCATATAATATGTAACATATTTCCTCTTGATTATCTACAACTTACTCTTTACTACTGTAAGTAATGATGCACCTGTGGTCTACCTTCAGAATATGAATTTTTCAAGGATAGAAAGTATTTCACTTTTACCTTTGTGTCATAAGAACCAAGCCTGATTACTAGCAAAGAGGAGGTATAATAAAAGCTTGTTGATTGATAGAGGCAGAACCATATCTTTTATATCTTAAGTTCTATGACAGACCTGAGGGACATTGAGGGGGCTCCAACTTTAGAAGAGGTTAGTGAACTTTCAATTGAGGGGCCCAACGCTGTTAACAAGAGACAATCATCCCCTTAGTTCAACCATATTATTGTTTTTGGTCACTTTTCCAAGATCTGTAGTTCTAGCTGAAGCCAAGTTGGGGGAAGGATGGATTATTATGCCTTTATCCTGAGTAGCCAGAAAGTAATGAAATGACACTTGATAATTAAAATGTTCCAGGGGATAGTAAGTAGGCCAGTTCCTAACAAAGTTTCCACTACAACTGTCCTGACATATAAATTCATTCACACAGTAGTGGGTATTTTGGTAGATGCCAGTATTTCCAGGTTACCGTCAGCCAGCTTGAAAGGGCAGCAGGTTATTTACAACATCTGGTATATTTTCTTGCCCTGGGAAGTGAGAGGTTTTCTTTTTAACCTTCCTTCACCCTGACTTTCCATTTATTTAGGAAAAGATCAAAGATTTCTGAAGAGACTGATATCAAAGACGAGTGTATTATGCTCTAAAGATGAATACTACTGGGGTAGGGAGGGAGATGGCACATTTTTCTGGGAACTATTTTGCCCCATGAAGTAAGATGTTTTATTCATAAAAATCCATCTTTTAAAACAAGGCAAAAAAAAAAAAGGAACATTGACTTTAAAAGTTTCAATATGCTGCCTCCTTGATGGGTCCTTAAGTGAGAAAAAAAAATCTTGCTATTTCATTGTGTCCTAATTGTAAGTGTGTATAGATTATGGACCCAATGTTCTATGCATTCATGGGGTCTTAACATATATTCCAAGTTTCCCCTTTTCATTTCTATAGATCTAATTATTGGGATTTTTCCCTTATACTAACCCAAATTTCCCTCCTTGGCAGTTTTCCTTTATTGCTCCCACTTCTCTTACATATGACAGGTCTTTAAATACTTGAAGATAACTATCACGTTGTCCAAAAATTATATTTTTCTTTTTCATAACCAATGTCCTCACTTCCCTCCTTATGGATCATAAACTCAAGCTCCTTTACCCTCCTGAACATGCTTCCTCAGATACCTCCTAGCTCATCCTAAGAAATCATCTCCAAATTAGAGTGCCAGAACTGACCACAGTGTTCCAGGTATTATGTTAGGAGTATAGAGTGCAGCAGTATTATCTTGTGCCTAATCCAGACACCTAGGCCCTTTTAATTCTTATCTAAGCATTGGCTTTCTTGGCTGACACATTAAACTAAACTGCTAAGTCACATCCAGTTTGTTCACGTAATTTTTTAAAAAAATTTAATTAATTAATTTATTTTTTCATTCATTCATTCATTCATTCATTTTTACCATTAATGATTGGACTTTGAATCTGGCAATTCAACCAATTCTGAATCTGCCTAATTGCCTCATAATCTTTTCCATATCTCTGTACTTCTGCATAGGAATTGCATGAGAGTGCCAAATACTTGGATTAGATTAATAAATCATATTTATATTATATACCTCATCTATCTGGCATAGTAACTATCACTTTGGGATATGCATAAGTATTTTTTTTTATATGAGGCAACTGGAGTTCAGTGACTTGCCTAGAGTCACACAGCTAGTGAGTGTTATGTGTCTGAGGCCGGATTTGAACTCAGGTCCTCCTGAATCCAGGGCCGGTGCTCTATCCACTGTACCACCAAGCTGCCCCATGTGCATAAGTATTTAAAAGGGTAATTTACCTTAAGTTGAACTTTCAGTATATTTCATATAGAAAAAAAGCATAATGTGAACATTCATTTCATATTCCATCATTAGATGATCTGTCTGTTTCCTCAGCTTCCTTGAGAGGTAGCATAATGCAGTGTATAAAGAATTGGACCAGGAGTTTAAGAGGCCTCACTTTGCATCAAAATTCAGTCACTTGTTAGCCATGTGGCCCTATACAAGTCACTTAATTTCTCTGGGCCTCCATTTCTTTTTCTGTAAAATGAGGGATTTGCATTTGGTGAACACTAAATACTCTTCTCTTTAAAATCTATGATTTTATGATTCTATGATCACTTAGACACTAATAGTTTGGTCTAATTAATCCCACTTTGTCAATTCAGTTCTGACCTGGAATTGGAGATCATTCTTTCAGATTTATTGGATTTAAACAGACTTGAATAAATAAGTCACTACCCCAAAATTATCATTGCTGCTAATCCCATTCTAACTATTGTACTCCAATTTGCTCTGATTGTGTTTCTTGCTGTATACCCTAGGTTCTCAATAACTAGGTTTATGCCACAGGCACATAGAATGGGCCTGTGCCTAGAACATCATTTTCCCAAAGGCTAGGTCCTCAAAACCTGCTAGTGGAACTCTGTGATGCTAGTCTCCTTTCAGGACCTCCTCTCATTACCTTCCAGTTGTACCTATACTTATCGTTTGGTGTAATCCTAATTGGATTGGTATTGTATTCAAATTATGTTCAAACATTTTTGATTTTGTACCTCTGCCAGCAAAATAATTTTGAACATGCATTTGTCACATATATGTATTTATCGTAAAAATAGAAATATATAAAAATATATATATGTGTGTGTGTATAATTGCAATTTCTATATTATAAATCATGTACAAATATGTTAAAAGAGAGATGAAGATGAAATATTTGATTCTAGAGTAGAGAGCCAGTAGATTTTGTTGAGTAGGGGAATGAGATGGTCAAAATTGCATTTTAAGAAAATAATTTTTGTAGCTATGTGGAGGATAGACTGGAGTGATGAAAGGCTTAAGACAGGGCAATCAATGAGAAGGCTATTCCAGCAGTAAAGATAAGGGCTAATGAGAGCATAAATGGGGATGGCAGCCATGCAAATAAGGACAAGGGAATGAGTGTGAGAGATATTTTGAAGGTGAAAATGAAAAAAAAAATGGCAACTGATTAATAAGTGAGGTTAAGGAAAGTGAGAAGCTAAGGATGACACTGAGGTTTCAGAACTATGGAAATAGAAGTATGGTAGTGCCCTGAAAAGAAATAGGGAAGTTTGAAAGAGGGATATATTCCATTGAAAACATATAATGACATCTGCAGAACAAATCAGTCAGTTAATAAACATTTATTAAGTCACCACAATGTGCCAGGCACTCTCCTATGTGATGGGGATTAAAAAAAAGTGGCAAAAGACAGACCCTGCCTTCAATTAACTCACAATTTAGTTGGGGAGACAATAAGCAAACAAATATATAAAGACTAGTTATGTATAGGAATATAGGAAACAATTAACAAAGGGAAAACACTAGAATTAAGAGTGATTAGTTACAGAACTGAACACAATTATAGGGCAGAAATTGGGATTCTCATCTCTCTTGTTGTATTCACTATGTCCTTCTAATGTCATCTGTGATAGGATTAGCTTTACTGGCTCATTGTTTTCTTATATTGAATGTTAAGCCTACTTTTTCACATGAAATGTTGTCTAATTAGACCTCCGTGTGAAAAAGTTTTTTTTTATCCCAAAATTCACATAAAGAATGACTCAGGTAGATGTTTAGCAACATAGTAATGACAGAGTCAAGTGTGGAATAGATTCATTTCCAAAAGGATAAAAATGGAGGTAAAGCAGAGTTTATTAATTGGTTATGATAGTATTCTAGGCCATTAAATAGTTCAGGCCTAACTTGGGCCCCAACAACTCTTATCCAAACACACTAACACATTTATTAATGACAAAACCTATATGTAACTATTCTGTTCACTCTGCAAGGTGAGATATATTTTCTTCCCATTTCTTCCATCATTTTTCTTTATATCCCTTCTGTTATACAGTCCATTCTAGTCTCTAGTACATGCCCGTTTTTATATATCATGGATATAAATTACCCATAAAACAAGTATGGAACAACAAAAAAAAGTCCTAAGGAAAGCTGCCCTGTTATTTTACCCATAGAAATATTTCGGGTAGAGTCTGAAGACGGCTTCAGGAAAGCTTAGAATTACATCAGAAATCTGGTTGATCCTAAAACACAATAATACCTGCTTGAAATATGTGCTTTCTCATAGATATCTGTACACACACATAAATATATGTATACACATACATATATGCGTACATACATGAACATATATGGCTATATCACTGGGTAAATTCAAAATCAAAGTCCATTATGTATCTATCTTTCTATCTATCTAGTATGAGAAAGGCCCTTCAAATTTTGTTCTGATCATTTAAAAATAGGTTTTACTATTAAAAATGATCCAATCAATAGACTATATCACATGAAAATTTAATTAGATGTGAAGTAACAACTCTTGATTAAAAAGAACTTATATCTTTATCACAGACTTTATTCATACGTGACTGAGGACAAAGAAATATAGCTAGTGCCCTTTCTCTAAAAGTCCAAAGAAAAGTGTAACAATCAGCATCTGTGAGTCTTAATTTGATCACTGTAATAAAACCACAATCCATGTCATCTGAAACAGCCAAGTCTATTCTGTAAAAATGGACCACATATTAATAAATGATGGTGGACCTTGGTAGAGAGTAATGAGAGTTGGGACAAGGATAGAGGAGAATTCCCCAATTACCAGTAAAAAAAAAAATGAAGAAAAGTGTAACAATCAGCATCTTTAAACATTTGTTTTAGTATCAGAGAAGACATAACTAGCCTCTCCAGATTATTTTGCTACTAACTGTTGGCACTGTGAAGTTCATATTTTAGAACTCAAAGCCCATATTTCAGAAAATGGTGTATCTTTTTAAATTAAGAAACAACCTTATCTCCAGTGCAGAAAATGGGACCCTTCTTGTTCCTTTTTGCCCCTGCTCTTACACAATGAAAATAGATTCGAAGTGGTATCAGTCAAATAGTCATTCAGTACTTATTGTCTGCAGACTAGTGATCAGTTTCATTTTATGTTCTGTGACAAATAGAGAATGATTCCCAAATTGATCTCATTTTCACTTAAAGTTCAGCATCCTTTTAAAAATCCCCTATCATTATCAATGGGTTCACCACTCTTTGATATACTCAGTTTTGAAATTTTGAAGATAGCTTTGATTTATTTTTCTTTTTATCTCTATATTAATTTGGTTACTGAATACTACAAATATTTTTTTACCTTCAAAATGCCTTTTCTTTCTCATTATATTTCCACTGCCTCTGGTTTCAATTTTAATTCAGGAACATATCATACTTGAATTATTGTAATACTCAGTGTCAGTCTTTTTGTCTCTGTCCTCTTTCTGCTCTTGTCTATGCTCCATATTGCTACCAGAATACCTTATCTCCTCTTGATGGACTATTCACCTGCTTGAAAAGCTACAACATTCTCCTATTAGAGCCTGAATTATTTAATATTCAGTTGTGACTTTTAATATTATTTATAATCCATTCCCACTTTTCTCCTTTATCCTATTTTATGTTGAATCTCAATATGAATTCTCTTTTCTCTTTAGTGCTTTTAAATGGGGCTGGTTTTATTTCCTCACATATGCATAATGCTGATTCTCATCTCTATATCATCTTCTTCCTTTCCTCACTCCTCATTTTTAAAAATATCTTACCTACTTACCAAGGCCCAGCTCAAATCTGATTTCTTTCCATGAAGTCTTTCTTGGTTGGTCTAGGCCTTTCTGACTTCTTCCTTCTAGGAAATGCTATGAATTTAACATCTTATTGGGCAAACTAATGGTATATTTTTTGTTTGCTACTGATTTCATATGTATGTTGTGTATACATGTGTTTGTGTATGTAGGATTACAAATAGATTGTAAACTTCTTTAGGGTAATGGCCATTTTTCACACATCCCCATGGTACCTAGAACTTAGAAATAATGCTGGTTAAGGTTGTTTGATACACTGAACAATAAAGTTGAATAAAATTATAAACTTAAATATAGTTAAATAGTTTCTTCATGGAAACAGAGCTAAACAAAAATATGGTGTATTTGAAATGAGACTATGAATGCCGGGTGGAATGAAAGAACTTCAGTTGCTCTATCAATCTCTCTCTACCCTAAATGTTACATACAGATCCATATGGAAAAGGGAAAATTTTGCACACAATTTTTTTTTAATTTAAGATAGGTGAGTAAAGGTAAACATGACTCCAAAACATAATAAATTTGAAAGTAAAACATATAAATAGTTGACTTTTAGGAATTGGGCTCTGTGACTGCTCAGGCCTGACCTCAACTCTCATTCATTCCCTCAAAACAAAGTGTTACAAATAAAATAAAAGAAGGACATAGCAAAGAGGGTAAATAAAAGAAATCTTTACAAGGAAAATCTCTCAGGAATGAAAAAAAAGAAGAGATAATGAAGAATTGAATAAACAAACAAAAAGCAAAACTGTTAGCAGTGAAAAGATACTCTGGGGTAAAAGAAAGGGGAGGGATATTGTAGGAGAAAGCAATGATGTTGTGGTTACAACAAATAGCCCTTCAATAAACAGCCCTTCAATAAATGAGAATGGAACTACTTTTTTTTTAAATTTTTATCAGCTACAATTTCTAAATTTCTTTATTTCATCTTTTTTCAAAAATTTTATTTTTAGCTTTCATCATTCACTTCTATAAGATTTCGAGTTCTAAACTTTCTTCCTTCCCTCTACTCCTCCCCAAGATGGCATGCAATATGATATACTGTACATGTATAGTCATTTGTCATGTTGTAAATAATTAGAACTAAAAAGAAAAACTATGAGAAAGAAGAAACAAAAGAAATGAGAGTGAGAGAGAAAATAGCATGCTTCAATCTGCATTCACACTCCATAGTTCTTTCTCTGAATGTGGATAGCGTTTTCCATCATGAATATTATAGAGTTGTCTTAGATCCTTGTATTGCTGAAAAGAGTTAAATCTGTTGAAGTTGGTCATGGCACAATGTTGCTGTTACTGGTTCTGCTCACTTCATTCAGCATCAGTTCATGTAAGTCTTTCTAGGTTATATTTGTAATGTTGTCTACAGTTACTTAAAATGGAATTTCTCTTTCTCTCTTGCTGCTGGGCTTTGTTAGTAACACATAGAAATGCTGATGATATATGTGTGTTTATTTCATATTTATGTATTTTAATATATAATATATAATATTTTATATTTATATGACTTATGTGGGTTTATTTTATGTTCTGCAACTTTGCTAATTATTTCAAGTAGTTTTTTCTAGTCAATTCTCTAGGATTCTCTAAGTATACCATCATCTGCAAGATAGTTCCATTTCTTCTTTGCCCGTTCTAGTTCTTCCAATTCCTTTTTCTACTTATTGCTAAAATGAACATTTCTAGTACAATATTGAATAACAGTGATGATAATGGACATCCTTGTTTCACCCCTGATCTTATTTGGAATGCTTCTAACTTATCCCCATTACATATAATACTTGCTGATGGTTTTAGACAGATACGACTTTTCATTTTAAGAAAATCTCCATTTATTCCTATTCTCTCTAATGTTTTTAACAGGAATGGATGTTTTATTTTGTCAAAAGATTTTTCTTCATTTATTGAGATAATCATATGATTCCTGTTAATTTTGTTATTAATATGGTCAATTATGCTGGTAGTTTTCCTAATATTGAACCAGCCCTGCATTCCTGGTATAAATCTTACCTGGTCATAGTTTATTATCCTCGAGATAAGTTGCTATAATCTATTCACCAATATTTAACATTTTTGCATAGATATTAATTAGGGAAATTGGTCTGTAATTTTCTCTCTTTGTTTTGGCTCATCCCAATTTAGGTATCAGAATCACATTTGTATCATAGAAAGAATTCGGTAGTATACCTTCTTCACATCTTTTTCCAAATAGTTTATAGAGTGTTAGAATTAATTGTTCTTTAAATGTTTGGCAGAATTCACTTGTAAATCCATATGGCCCTGGAGATTTTTTCTACAATACCTACCTTCTCTAAAATTCTGTTCACCTCCTTAACTTCTTTCTTGGTTATTTCATGGTTATATTAATCTAATTCTGAGAGGAGGAGTTTGAGGTCCCCCACTAGTATAGCTTTGCTATCTATTTCTTCCTGTAATTGTATTCACTTCTCCTCTTAGAATTTGGATGCTATGCTACTTAGTGCATATATGTTTAATATTGATATTACTTCATTGTCTATGGTGCCTTTTAGCAGTATGTAGTTTCCTTCCTTATCTCTTTTAATCAGATCTATTTTTGTTTTTGCTTTGTCTGAGATTAGTATTGCTATCTCGGCTTTTTTAAAAATTCAGATGAAGCACAATAAATTTTGCTACATTTTACCTTTATTTTCTGAGCATCTCTCTGCTTCAAATATGTGTAAACAACATATTATAGGATTATGGCTTTTAATCCATTCTGCTATCTATTTCTGTTTTGTGGGAAAGTTTATCCCATTCACATTCACAGTTATGATTACTAATTAGTCTTTTTCTCCACCCTATTTCATCCTCTTCTTATGCTTTTCTCTCTCCTTTTCCCCTCTCCCTCCTCACAAATGTTTTGCTTCTCATCACCACCTCTCTCAATCTACCCTCTCTTCTAACAACCCCACTTTCATTTCTCCTTTTCCCTTTCTGCTTCTTCTCTCCCTTTTACCCACCCCATTCTTTTCTTTCACCTTTCCCCTCCTATTACCTTTAGGATAAGGTAGATTTCTATATCCAAGTCAGTGTGTATGTTATTCCCTCTTTTAGCCAAATCTGGTTAGAACAAGGTTCAAACAATGATCTAATCCCTTCCTTAATTCCCTCTCCTGTAATAGGTCCTTGTGTCTCTTCTTATAATATAATTTGTCCTTTTCTATTTCCTCCTTTCCTCTTCTCACAGTACAATCATTTTAACCCCTTTTTTTATGCTGAATCAAAATCAACTTATACCCACACCCTCTATGTATTCTTCTAATAATCTTTGAACAAATACTTATTGACTTAGAGATTAATATTTACATGTTTGATACAAATGAAACAAGAAAGTATATGTGCATATTCATGTACATACATATAAATATGTGTGTATATATTTATATATACATACGTATAGAGATATGCATATGTACATGTATGTATACAAATATATATTTTGAGGGAGCTATCCAAGAACGAGTTATAAAGTTGGTTATTATTATGTCCTCAGAAACAACAATATGTATTATTTTTTTGGTACTCACATCTTGTAAAATCAATGCTGAGAATATGCAAAAAAAAACACCCTTAAAACTGAAGCTTTTAGAGAACATTGGTTGCTGAGCATGAAGTGGCAGAGGATTTGTGTAGATAATTTTATAAAACCTCCATAATAAATAAACATACCCTCTAATACTTGGTGACTTCTTTGAGCATGAGATGGGACAGCATGTCCTAGGAAAAAGAAAAGAAAGTGGTCAAGGACTTACATAATATATAGCAAAGTTTTATATTTTCACAGAATCAACACTTAATTCAAGATAATAATTGATAGGCACTGAACACTGTGAGCATCAAATACTTTAAAAATATTGAAATGTTATGTTTTAATGTATGGGAAAATATATATTAATGTTGTGGGACCTATCCCTCAATCAACTGTATGTGTACAATCTTATCATTGACTCATCAGAACTAAAATCATAATCAGTAAAAAGCAAGAAGAATAACGATGTAATACTGTTGCATCATACAATTAATAGAATTCAAATTTAATTAAAAACACATACTTGATAACCAGAAATGGTAAACTGACAGGAGAGATTATAGTAATAATTATGATGATGATGATGTTATTCAGAAATTTACCCAATTAAATTTAGATGCCATACCAAAGAGTTTAAAGTAGTACAAAAAAGTCGGTGTTTTCACTTGTTTGTGAGATGAAAAGATATGGCAAAAGTTGATTGCAATATAAATTTGTTTGTAAAACCCAAAAGAAAGGATGCTAGATAATTATGGTCTACACTATTTCACATTGGAGAGAAAAGTAGTAGAAGCAAAACCAGTTTTTAAAAAGTGTGGAATCTATTTGGCTAACCAATATAATCCAAGGGCATTTGAGGACAAAAATAGAGCACAAACTAAAATACACAAATGTGTACATGTACACATATATAAATGTGTGCATATACATACATATGCGATCATTTCTACACATACATACACATATTCATACACACATATACACACACACACACACATATATATATATATATATACCCATACACATATACATAAACATATATATCTATGGCATCTATCTATCTGTCTGTCTCTCTATCTATCTATCTGTTTTTTTTTTCTACATTGAGGAATTTGGAACCAACACTCAAATACCATATCATTACAATTTAGGATATGCTTACAGGGAAGGTAGAAATGGCAATGAAGAAAACATAAAAAAATCTTTCCGATCTTTATGAAGTGTTTATCAAATAAACATGTTCTAGACGCCATACATTTGTGAAGGCATTGATGGATTTTCAAAGTATCTAAAGAAGGGAGATTTACAAAAGGAACAGAAACATTTTAGACCTTAAAATAGAAAAATTATGACAAAAGGAATGTAGTAACTACTGAAACATACATCTATTCTTACACATTTAAAAAGAATCTTTATGATCATCATCTATCAAGCATCATCCTCAATGAAGTTATTAATAGTGACAAAGAAATTTTTCCCAAGTAATATAAGCAATGAACTACACTACCATCGGGCAATTGTCTGTTTTTTTTTTTTTTTACTGATTCACCATTGTATTTACTGGTTACTGATTATGAAAAATAGAGTACAACCTTGCCTGGCAGGTTCTTTTCCAAAATGGTTTTTATCCTATTATAGGTAGCACAGTGGATAGAGCTTTGGACTTGATCTGGAAGTCTTATATGCAAATCTGGCCTTAAACAATGAAGAAGTTAACTTTAATTCTGTATCATTTGATTATTAATATTAATATGTAATATTTCCTTTTCTATGAAAATCCACTCCTTCCAGTTTACCTCAAATAGCAAAATCAGGAACTGGTTAAGGAATATGATCACATTCCAGCCCCTCTCAAGGCTTGGGCTGGCTTAGTTCAATAGTTTTTCAGTCACATCTGACTCTTCATGACCCCATTTGGAGTTTTCCTGGCAAATATAATGGAGTTGTTAGCCATTTCCTTCTCCAACTCATTTTAGAGACGAGTAACTGAAGCAAACAGGGTTAAGTGACTTGCACAGGATCAAACAGCTAGTAAAGGTCCAAGGATAGACTTGAACTAAGATCTTCCTGATTCCAGGATAGGCACTCTCTCCACTGTGACACCTAGCTGCCCTTTTCTTCTCAGAAGCAAACCTGACCTTTTCCATGCTACCAAAGGGTCACCTTGATGTTTTTGCTTTCTAATTAAAGTTAGGGGATAACTTGGTCTACAAAAGTGAAATCAAGCCAGGAACAGCCTGATTAGGGAGGGGTGTTGTCTTTGCCTAAATTACTGGAGGCAACTTACTCTCTGACGAGGTTTCTTATCTTACCCTCCTCCCCCTCAACTATGAAGTTATAAGGAGCTGAGAACTCTTACCCCAGTTTTTCATTAAATATCCACTAATCAGGGCTGCCTTTTGATTGTCAGAAGAAGTCCCAACGAAATGCTGTCAGAAAAAAGACACCTGGATTTAAGGTGGTCTGATACTCTTACTTGGGGTTGTTGGGCACTGAGAGATGCCATTGACCTTAATTTATTGGTGACTTGCTAGCCTTACTAATAAAGTGATAAATCATACCCTGAACCTTGTATTTTAGGATATATTCGTGACACATTTATTATCTACTATGGGCAATTCATTTAATCTCTATCAGCCTCAGGTTCCTCATCTGTAAAATAGAGGAAATAGCACTTACATTCTCCCAGGGTTATTGCAAGGATAAAATGAAATTATATTTGTAAAGCACTTTGCATATTTTAAAGTGCTTTATAGCTAGCTATTATATGAAAATAATTCAAAATTTTTGAAAGATAAATAAGAGAAAATAATTACCCTGTGCAAGAAACTTCTGAATATAAACATCAGAGGAAGAATACAATAAAATAGGACAATATATGCCCACAATAATTGTTTGCCATTGTGAAGGATGTTTCTAGCACAGGGTCCAAATTGAAAAGGGATTCTCATTATATGGTAAGGTCTCTAGATACTCCTAGTTGCAGAAGATATTATACTAATTAGATCCATCCTTAGTGCACAACAGAACCTCCTGGAAGAGATCCATAATCATTGAAAAGGAATCTGACCTGACTACCCAGAAACAAAAACAAACAAATAAAAAGAAATGGAGGGCAGATGCCTGTTGCCCAGACTATTTCCATTTAGATGGAAAACCTATAGAGCTTATTGATTCATAAAGATATCTTTGGCTAGATTTCCTTTGGGAAATTGCAAAACTGCTTTAATGAATTCAATATTATCAAAAGAGAGGAAACCTAATATGTTCAATGATAACATTCTACCTGCACTTCCGTATGGCAGTGAGACATGAAATATAACTGTCTTTAAATAATTAATAATTTCACATAGTAGGCAATGAAAAGACGTGGTTTATTTGAACAGGCTATATCATACAACCTATGAGGAATTTCAAAGAAGAACAGGAGTAAAAGTTGACATCAAAGAGATTTATGACAGGAAGAGAAAACAGACTGGTCATGAGATGAAGGTAAGGCTTGACCAGTGACCAACCAGTCTTAGTCTTTTTCTTTTTACCTTTTTTGTTTTTGCTTTTGTTTTTGTTGCAGGAGAAGGTGAAGCATATCAAGTGGGCTTCCCTAAGAAAATATCCCAAAGTATGGATAAGAATTAATGGGTTGAGACCATAAGAAAATTAGAAGAGCAAGAAATCATCTACCTGTTGGATCTATGAGGAGAGAAAGAATTCATGACTAACTAAGAGATAGAGAACATTGCAAAATGTAAGATAAATAATTTTGATTATATTAAATTAAAAAAAATCTTTGTACAAATAAAGGTGATGTAACTGAGAATAGAAGGAAAACAGAAAGCTGATAAACAATCTTTATTGTAAGTGTCTCTGATAAAGGCCTTATTTCCCAAATATATACAGAACTGAGTCAAATTTACAAGAGTACAAGCCATTCCCCCAGAGATAAATGGCTAAAAGATATGAAACAGCAGCTTTCAGATGAAGAAATCAAGGCTTATAGGCATATGAAGAAGTGCTCTAAATCACTTTTGGTCAGACAAATGAGAATTAAAACAACTTTGAAATACCACTTCATACCTATCAGTTAGCTAATATGACAAAAAAAGTAAAATAATGAATGTTGGAAAGGATGTGGGAAAATTAGGGCACCTATGCAATGTTGGTAGAATTATGAATTGATCCAACCATTCTGTAGAGCAATTTGGACCTAAATCCCAGAGGCAACCAAACTGTGCATACCCTTTGATCCAGCAATACCATTACTAGGTCTGTATCCCAAAGAAATCATAAAAAAAAAAAAGATAAAAGGAATTTCACATGCAAATAATTCATAGCAGCTCTTTTTGTGGTGCAAAGAATTGGAAATTGAGGTGATGCCCATCACTTCGGGAATGGCTGAACAACAAGTGGTATATGAACTTAATAGAAGGCTACTGTGCAATAAGAAATAATGAATTGTATGAACTGAAGCAAAGTGAAAAGAGTAGAATCAGGGAAACATTGTACGCCGTATCAGCAATACTGTATGATGATCACATGTGAATGACTCAGCTCTTTCAGCAACAAAATGATCCAAGACAGTACAAAGGAGTAATGAAGAAAAATGCTATCCATATCCAAATAAAGAATTAATAGATTCTGAATGAAGATCAAAGCATTTTTTCACTTATTTAATTCTTTTCCATGTTTTTTTATTCTGCTTCTTCTTTCACAGAGGTGACTAGTATGTAAATATATTTTACATTAGCACATATATAACCTATATTAAATGGACTATCATTTTCAGAAGGGGGAGAGGGGTTGGAAGGAAGAAAACTTTGGAACTCAAAATCATTCATGAAGGAATGCTAAAAATGTTCTTGATATATAATTGGGAAAAATAATGTACTATTTAAAAAAGAATGAATGGTTTCTGTTTTCATCATTACAGTTCATAGATTCATTTCAATAACTGAGTATGTACTAAAGGCATAGTGTTTAAATACATAACAGAAAAGCTAATGCTTTTTTTTAATGTGTGAACCTAGTAAGACCAGACAATAATTATAGACAACTTTAAAAAAAATCCTTTAGACATCAGCAAGTCTAAAATAATGATAAACATTGAGGAAATTATGGATATGAATATAATGTTGGAAAAACAAAACTAACACAATTATCAAATGGGAAACTAAAAGCCAGTACTTACTATTAAGCTTCACATCAAACACTTATTGAAATTGATTGCATATGAAATTGCTCATACAAGAACAGAAAGGGAAACATACTAACCATATATTTTAGAGACTTTGCTTTAAATTTGAACCTGCAATTTTATTCATGTAGGGAATTCCTAGGCTGGAAACTCATTCCACTAATATAGATAATAAATTCATCCTTACAATGTTATTTTAGAGATTTGCCTGAAGCACTGAGAAGTTATTTGACTCTTCCATGGTTTTATGCTTAGTATGTGTCAGAGGCAGCTTGTAAATGTAGGTCTTTTCAATTAAAAGCCTAATTTGTTGATGCATACTACCTCCTTTAATAAATCATACTTCAATAAAAAAAACTTATTAGAGAAGTAAGAACTTAGGAGCTAGGCTTATATGGAGACTACACGATTATGTCATACAATTTATATCAGATAGTAAAACATAGTTGTAAAATATTAAATACTTTAAAATTAATAATCATAAAATAATATACCAAACTTGAAGGGGTCCAACTAGGAAAGTGGTTAGAAAAAAATATTTCTGATCATATATTTAAAAATATAAAAAACAGAGAACTAAAAATTTAAGCATTTTTAAAAACCAGAACACTAGTAAATCAATGACACATAAACATACATCACAGAAGTAGAAATTTTGAAAGTCTAATAAGAGCAACAAAGGTGAAAATGAATTGCTAATAAAATTAAGATCTGTTTTAAAACAAGTATGATAGAAAGATATCATAATTTAACAACAGATATAAAATAATAATAATCATTGACTAATTTATTTTAAAAAGGAAAAGAAGTGATAATGGACAGTCTGAAATGAATGCCAAAAAAAATTATCAGAAATGATTATGTCTTATTATATACCAGCAAAGTTTAAAACAAATAAAATGGGTTCATATCTATAAAAATGTAAAATTATTCATTAACAAAAAAAATAGTGTAAACATTTTCATATATGATAAAAAATCATTTTTATCATAAATGAAATCCCAAAGAAAAAAATTAACTTTTAATGTATAAGGATTTACTAGTGCTTTTTTAAAAAGTGCTAATGATCCCTATACTATATACAATATTCCTTAAAATAGGCAACACCCCACTTGCTTCCTTATATGAAATAAATGTTGTTCTGATATCCAAAGCAGAGAGTAATAAAGCAAAATAAAATAGCCATACAAAACTATTTCTAATATTGTTGCAAAATATTTTAAATATAATAATAGTGTCTTTAACAATGTATCCAAAAATATGTATATGATGATAAAATCAGCTATATGCCTTAAATATAAAGGTGACTGCCAATGATGAAGATTATAACGTATCAAAACTAAAAAGTCAGTTATTACATCAAGTGACACAAAGAAGGCCTTCAGCAAAACTTAGCTTTCATTTATGCTCAAAAAAATGAGCACAGGTACAATAGGTCATATCCTCAATTTGATAAAATGAAAATATCTTTATAAAGAAACACTAGCATTATTTGTAATAGAGAAAAACAAGAAGATTTTATAGAATGAGCAGTTGTGATTCAAAAATGCAACACTCTCCACTGTCCCTGTAGTCTCTCATGGTACCAAAAAATACCAGGCATTACCACGAGAAGAAAAATTAATTACTGGGAAAATCAGAGGGAAAGACAATAGAAACATTCCTTTGAATTGCATAATGATTTATTTATGGAATTAAAAAAAAAAGCTAGTGATACTGCAAGTAAATAAAAAAATAAAATTGAGAATGTCTTCAGTAAAGTAGCCCGAAACAAAATAAATTCACAAAACATTAGAATTTCATATATTACCGGCAGAAAGGAAGTAAAATGAAAAAAAAAATTTGAATCACATAAAAATGAATACAAAATTCACTAGTTGTGTGACAATTTGTCAATATTTTTCCAAAATTGTACCATATTCTGAATGTGGTCAACAGAGCAGCATATAATGGGATAATATAACTTAATTTGCAAAGCATCATGGAGAAGGTAGATATAAAATTTTGTGTTGTATTAGGCAAATAGTGAACAAAAAAGCAACAGAAAATTTAGAGACCTAATTAAGCCAAAGCATCTGAAGACCCTATGATGAAAACTGGTTTCTCTCTCTCTCTCTCTCTCTCTCTCTCTCTCTCTCTCTCTCTCTCTCTCTCTCTCTCTCTCTCTCTCTCTCTCTCTCTCTCATATATATATACACATCTATCTAGATACAGATATTTGTTTGCATTTTGAAAAAGAATCAGTTTCTTCTTTAGCAATGTTGGTAGAACAACCACATTGGGATGCTAATTCTACAGTCTAGCAGAGCAGCTCTGCCAGGCCTGGAGACAGGAAGACTTATCTTCCTGGCCTGAGATGCTTACTATAAGTATGATCCTGGGCAAGTCACTGGTTGCCTCAATTTCCTCACCTGTAAAATGACCTGGAGAAGGAAATGGAAAACCACTTCACTGTTTTTGCCAAGAAAAACCCAAAAGGTGTCACAAGGAGAAAAACATGACTAAAATGACTGAACAACAAACAAAACTGTGCTAAATATGCCAAATGAGGCAGCTGAATTTACACTAAGATGGAAGGAAGATCAGTGAGAGATTGGATATTTATGAAATAAATCTTCGCTGAAGGAAAGTTAATTTTAAGATGTGAGACAGTGATTCTCAATATAGATGAAAGAAGCTAAGATACTGAAAGTTTGGGGGGAGAACCACAGATTGAATTAAAGTGAAAAAAAAAACAATCTAGAAGATATCAAGAACTACCGATATGTATTCATACTGTCTTATTCCTGCAATGTATTTATAAAAATGGCCTATCAATATATAAAAGGTATCCTTGGTGAAAATGTAATAAGAAAAGAGGAAAAAAAATTGAAAATATATACTATAGCAGTCTACTTTTATAATCCACTGCTGATCAAATGGTGCAGAGAATACAAAAGCCTTTGCACTTATTATTTGTTGATTATTTTAAAAAATTAAACATTTCATTTGCTAAAACATAATATATTTTTCAAGGCTCCAGAAAGATATTACCCACTTACATCTGATGATGACATAATAAAAATAACTTCACCTGAATTAATATGCAAGCTCATAACAAATGTTCACATCATCATAGAGAATGAATAGAGTCCAAATGGAAAAGTGATTTCCTATATATGGTATAGCTTTTTTGTTTGTTCATTTTTTGCTACTCTCTCTTGGAAATGGATTTGTACTAATGGTATTAAGTCTCTAAATATTATGCAAAATTAATCACAACATTTCAGCTTAGCATCTCACTATAGAGGCTGAGTGAAGAGACATATAGATAAAGGGGAAATTATTAAGTGTCTAATACATGTCATATACTGTGCTACATTCTGGGAATATGAATACCTGTTGTCTAGCTGCTATTAAGTCATTGGATCAAGAGTCTATTGATCTGTTCCACTGGTACATAAATATTTTAGAGACACTGAAGATAGACAACGAAGTGGATCTATATTTAAATAAGAATACAGAAGTAGGTTGGTTGCTTCTGGGAAATTTCCAAGCACTTTTAATGATTCTAAGCTGTTCCAAGAAATAAAAAAAAATCTATCTTTTAAAGACTAATACTATTCTAATGTTACTATGCCTGCAAATGTTATGATATTTCACTCACAAAGGAAAGAAAAATTATAAGTAACTCTGTGGGCAATGGAGAGAGGCAATTTTAAAGAGCATGTGTCACCTTATCAATGATACTATATGTGCAAAAATGGCATTTTCAGTTTTTTGATCATGAAAATTTAGTAATAATTTATGCAGTAAAAGTAAGACTGTGGTATATGTTTTATATTAAAAAGTCAGAGGAAATCTTTTACCAAGATGAATGGAGCCCCATAAAAACTCGTGGGAAGAACTGGACATCTCATTGCAGAGGATGAGAAAGTGTAAATATATTATGATATACAGAAACAGAAATATCACAAAAGTAAGATAATATATTGTTTGGAGTATTGAAGTATAATAGCTCCTTCTAGTTTATAAATTTCTTCTCCTAGATTAAATTATTAAATTCAGTACTTACAGAGGCAAATATATTTAGTCTTATGAAATTTATGAAAATATCATCTACATAAAACTTATACAGGTAATTTATGTTATAAGTTATTTTTCATATATGTGTGTGTATATGTACATGTATGAAAAATAAGTTAGTGCACCCAGAACCTCAGTCGTACAAGAATTATGCAACATACAGAAAATAAAAAAAATAGAATAGAATCCATAGAGTTGAGGCAGAAAGAATTAGAAAATGCATTAAAGGGAGCAGAATGCCAAGTGTTCACGTACTGATAGCAGAAAAGCTTCAATAGTCAGACTGGGATTTCTCATTACGGAGAATGCTATATGAAGAGCAGGGAAAAACTCATAAATGTCAAATGTAATGGTGGAAAGGAAACAAATATTTTGATATAAGTGAAATAATCACCAGTTTAAGTAAATATATTGCTCATAAGTTGACCATAACTGGAAGAAAGATATTTTGTGATAAATTGCATGAGGGCAATGAGTGAAATCATTCTAGCTATTAATAAAGGAGAATGTCCATGTCATAAAATGTTATTGTCACAAACCATAACAAATTTTACAAATGAGGATTTTAAATTATTTACTTAATGTAGTGAAAAGTCATCATGTTTTGAAAAATGAGTATAATTACTCCATAACTGATTGTGTTGTTGAATTTATAATGACCAAATTTATAATTTAGAATTGCTACACAAAAACACCTGACTTATTTTTGCTATCACCACCACATTAAATATGGTCTTGATCAAGAAATCATGATCTATTCTAGGCTGACAAATAGGAAGAGAAATAGTATAAATTCATAGAGTATTTGAGATTTAATCAATTTATTTAGGGACCTACATTAAAAATTTAAATATTTTCTTAAACACAGTTGTATAATCTATAACTTCAACAATAGCACCAATGTTTAGTGATTTTTTTATAGTTTGCTGTGACTAAGTATAATTCCATGGCACTATATACATGTGGAATTATCACAATATTAATATATGATGTATAGGCCAAAACATATTATAAATATATCTAATTATATATATACAATAATAACTAAAAACAACATGCCATAACTAGGAAGTTATTGTTTGGATGCAAAGTTTAGGCAGAAAGGACTGATAATGTATTACTTTAAGAAGAATGGGATTTTCAAAAAAAAATGATATTGCATATTTTGTTTTGCCTGATGATATAAATAAGTGACTGGTTGGCATTGAATTCATCTTTGTGTTTCATAATTCACAATCTAAGAACCTCTGGAGAATATCATTGTGAAATGCATCACTGCATTGTTATCTATCCATTTTTTGTATTTGTTTACCTTCAACATACACATAAAGTTTTATAACAAGTCCTTATTTGTCAATTGACTATTAAAAATCTCCAAGACATGTGGGCTATATAGGCTCAACATGAGCATAATTGTACCCTCAATTACAGTTACTCAAAAACCAAATGTGTTGCCTATTAAAACTGGAAAGGGAGGAATTTAGTCCCCATTCCCTAAAATGTTTCAAGCAAGATGTGTCAGGTGTGTGGCAGTGGGGGGTTCTTTTCTAGCATAGGTTGGCTAGATGCTTGATGAATTCAACTTCAACTCAGCTATCCTTTGATTTTCTAAAGCATTTTAGTCAGCTCCAAGAGAGCCTACTGGAGGACCCCTAACAAGCTGTACCCTAAGGGGAATGTACACAGTATTATTCAAAACTTGAAAACAAAAACACATTTTTATTCAGTCCTTTTATATTTTGTTCCTTTTGGAAAACAAAGTACATCTCTCATTTATCATATCTAGCTGTGAGTTTTGTGATGTTCTAATCATCTAACTGTGTGACCCTAGATAAGTCATGTAACCTTATTTGCCTCAGTTTCATCACATGCAAAATAAACTGGAGAAGGAAATGGCAAAACACTCTAATATTTTTTGCCAAGAAAATGCGAAATGGAGTCATAAAGAGTCAGAAACTGAAACTGAACTGAAACAACTGAACGTCAAGATTGTAATCATGAATGTTATCCTGCCCAAAGATAGTTGCTTCATGAAATCAAAATATGGAGAAGCCTAACAAGAGTAGGCTGACTATTCAATGACAAGTTTTTGAACATGGCAGCCCAGAAAATAAAGAAAACTGCAAAATAATCATTAGTCCTTTGTTGCAATAATAGCAGTAACAGCAGAATGTCAATAAATAGGGAAGTGGGGACTAAGAAACATCATTTTTTTAGTTAGGTTTTTTTTTTCAAAATATTTTATTTTCCCTAATAATATGTCAAAACAATTTTCAGCATTCTTTTTCACAAGATTCTAAGTTCAAAATTTTTCTCCCTCCCTCCTCTCCCCTCTTCTGAAAATGGTAGGCAATTTGATAGGTAATACATGAGCTATCATGTAAAATATAATTCCATATTTGTCACTTTTGTGAAAGAAGAAACAGATTAAAAAAAAAGAATAAAATAATTGAAAAAAAAATGCTTCAATCTGCATTCAGAGTCCATCAGTTCTTTATCTGGATGTGGATAGCATTTTCCTTCATGAGTCCTTTACATTTGTCTTGGATCATTCTGTTGCTGAGAAGAGCTGAATCATTCATAGTTGATCACACAATGCTATTGACACAGGGTTTCCTGGTACTACTCATTTCACTTTGCATTTCTTCACACAAGTATTTCCATGTTTTTCTGACATCTGCTGGCTTGTCATTTCTTTCTGCATGATAGTATTCCATTACACTCATATACCACAACTTGTACAGCCATTCCCCATTTGATGGGCATTGCCTCAGTTTCCAATATTTTGCCACCACAAAAAGACTGTTATAAATACTTTTGCACATATAGGTCTGTATTCCCCCTTGTTTAATGATGTCTTTGGGATACAGAACTTGTAGCGGTATTGCTGGATCAAAGGATATACACAATTTGTGTCTTTGGGCACAGTTCCAAGTTGCTCTCCAGAATGACTGGATCAGTTCACAACTCCAATAGTGTATATCAGTGTCCCAATTTTACCACATCCTCTCCAACATTTATTGTCTTCTTTTTTGTTGTATAAGCCAACTGAAAGGTATAAGGTGGTATTTCGAAGTTGTTTCAATTTGCATTTTTCTAACCAAAAGTTATTTAGAGTATATCTTCATATGCCTATAGATAGCTTTGATTTCTTCATCTGAAAACCGCCTGTTCATATCCTTTGACAATTTATCAGTTGGGGAATGGTTGTATTCTTATAAATTTGACTCCTTTCTCTATATATTTGAGAAATGAGGCCTTTATCAGAGAGACTTGCTATAAAGATTATTTCCTAGATTTCTGCTTTCCTTCTAATCTTGGTTGTTTTTGGTTTTGTTGTAAAAAACAGGCATTTTAATTTGATTTAATTGAAATTATCTGTTTTACATTTTGTAATGTTTTCTGTCTCTTGTCTGTTCATGACTTCTTTCCCTCCCAATAGATCTAACAGGTAGATTACTCCTTGTTCTTCTAATTTGCTTATGGTGTCACCCTTTACATCTACAGCATGCACCCCTTTTGACCTTATCATGGTACACAGTGTTAGGTGTTCATCTAGACCTAGTTTGTCCTATTGTTTTCCACTTT
>NW_027555528.1:0-38210 GCF_003287225.1 Phascolarctos cinereus
AGTTTCCACGTACTTTGCTGTGGAACAGAAAGAGGGGACTGTTCCTGAACCTGCGGATCTCTGTGATTTACAGCCTGAAAGAAAAGAGTTGTTTTAATGTGCACTTCTCTAATTACAAGGAATTTGGAGCATTTTGTCTCCCGTTTGTAGAGGACACTGAGCCAGAAAAGAGGATGTGCCTCTCTCTTGTCCAGGGTCTGCAAGGTTTATATTATATAGGATTTATGCCAGAGTACCCTCACATGAACAGCCAGGGCAGACAAGCTGCCTCCCTTGGTGCCCCAATCTCCCTCACCCCCTTCCCCGCCCAGATCTTTGTCTCCTTTTGGCGGGAGAAAAGAGGCTGAGCCCCGCCCTTTCCCCAGACCAGCCCTTTCTTTCTCTGCTCTGGGGATTGAGAGGAATCCAAGCGCCATTCAAGGGTTGCTGGTTTGCAGATCTTGCTGCAGCTTCTGTGCTCTCCCCTTTCTTGGAGCCCAGGACAGCCCTCCCTCGACCTCCCCCTTCCCTTCCTTCTTCCCCCTCCCAGTGTCCCTAAAGGGGCCCACCTTCAAGAGCTCCTAGCTGAGCTGAGCTGCTGCCCCCACCCCAGTCCCAGCAGCTTGCTCTCAGGAGCCTGGGAACCGGATCAGCCCCAGGGCCACTTCCAGATGGAAGACGCACCTGCGGCCCACTTCCCTGGTCTGTTTGGCTGATGGGGGCAGAAAGAAATGACTGGCGGGGGGCTCCCCACTGCTCTGAGCCTGATGTCACAGAGCCTTCTCTCCCTCCGCCCTTCCCCCTCTGCTCTGAGAGACTAGCCCCGCCCTACAGTGACGTCACTGTACCCACCCTCTCTCACCATCTTGGAAGTCTTTGTCTCTGGTGGAGGCTATGAGTGGGGTGAGCAGCTGGAGGTCCGAGTGCCCCCCCCACTTTCCTTCTCCACACCCCTCCCCTCCGTTACCCCCATCTTCCAGACTGACAGATCCGGAGGGTCCTGCAAGTGTCGAAGTGTCTGTGAGCGAGGTGAGTGCCCCCTCCCTGCTCCTGCCTCAGCCCCTCCCTTTCTTCTCCTCTTCTCTCCACCACAAAATTTTCATGAAGCCGAGGACGCCCCCTCCACAATTTGCTTCTCTTAATGATCAGGATGTGGTTTCTAAGGGTGAGTGGAAGGTCCTGGGAGTATGGATACCTTTGTTTATGCCTGTGTTGTGTCCGTAGGTAGGATCGTCTGTGGGGGGGGGTATGAATGTTTCAGTGTGTGTATGTATGGGGGGTGCTCCGTGTGCCTACCCCCAGGGCTGCTTCTCCCTGGAGCTTCCTGCCTTCCCAGGCCTTTGTGTGGAGGTCTGGGGCTTGGGGGGTGGTGACGTGAAGTGGAGTGGAGGCCAGCAGGGAGAAGCCTTTGGAGACACTCCCTGCCTCCCCCCCTCAGGTGGATGTTTCCATCGTTTCTTCCTCCCTTCCTCCCATCCTTGGCTTGGCCTTGAGGCTGGGGAGAGGACACAGTCTAGGACCTCTTCCCCTCCCCTTCTCCTTGTCACCTCTTTTGTTTGGTGTCCTTTACTTTAATGGTATATTGATTTTTTGTTCTGGTTTCCACCAGGGCCTGGTGAATGGGGAGTTTCCACGTACCTTGCTGTGGAACAGAAAGAGGGGACTGTTCCTGAACCTGCGGATCTCTGTGATTTACAGCCTGAAAGAAAAGAGTTGTTTTAATGTGCACTTCTCTAATTACAAGGAATTTGGAGCATTTTGTCTCCCGTTTGTAGAGGACACTGAGCCAGAAAAGAGGATGTGCCTCCCTCTTGTCCAGGGTCTGCAAGGTTTATATTATATAGGATTTATGCCAGAGTACCCTCACATGAACAGCCAGGGCAGACAAGCTGCCTCCCTTGGTGCCCCAATCTCCCTCACCCCCTTCCCCGCCCAGATCTTTGTCTCCTTTTGGCGGGAGAAAAGAGGCTGAGTCCCGCCCCTTCCTTAGACTCCCCCAACACTTTCTCTGCTCTGGGGATTGTGAGGAATCCAAGTTCCATTCACTACTGCTTTGCAGATGCTGCTGCAGCTACTGTTCTCTTCCCTTTTGTGGAGCCCAGGGCCCCTCCCTCCACCTCCCCATGCCCTCTTTGTCCTCCCCCTCCCAGTTTGCATAAAGGGGCCGATCCTCAAGAACTGCAAGCTGAGCTCTGCTGCCGCTTCCCACCCCATTCCCAGCAGCCTGTCCTCGTGAACCTGGGACCCTGGTCAGCGCCAGGGCCACTTCCACGTGGAAGATGCACCTGCGGTCCGCTTCCCTATTCTGTTTGGGTCATGGAGGTAGAGAGAAATGACTGGGAGGGCTCCCCACTGCTTTGGGCGTGATATCAGGAACCCCTCCTCTCTTCCTTCTTTGCTCTGGAGGAGACTAGCCCCGCCCTGCAGTGACGTCACAGAGTCCCGGCCTGAAGGAGGGGGTGGGGCTCTCCTACCTTCTATTAAGTGTGAGTTTCTTTGTCTCTGGAGGAGGATGTGAGTAGCATGGAAAGCTAGAGGTCTCCTTGCCCCTCCACACCCCTCCCCTTCGTTACCCCCATCTTGCAGACTGACGTATCCTGAGGGTCCTACTAATGCCTAAGTGTTTCTGAGGGAGGTAAGTGCCCCCTCCCCTGGTCCTGCCTCAGCCTCCCCCTTTTTTCTCCTTTTCTTCCTTTCTCCCCCCCCAACCTTTTCATGAATCAGACCCTCGACCCTCCCCAATTAGTGCTCAGGAGGTTGGGTGTAATGGTGGGTGGAAGATCCTGGAGTATCAATGCTTTTGTTTATGCCTCTGTTGTATATGTAGGTTGTATAATCTGTGTGTGTGTGTGTGTGTAAGACAGAGGCTGGTGGGGGGAGCGTGTGTCTTTTGTGGGTGTGTGCTCCTGTGCCTGCTTCCCCATGGCTGCTTCTGCCTGGGGCTTCCTGCCTGCCCATGCATTTGACTGCAGGTATGGAGCTTGGGGGGTGGGGAGATGCAGTGGGGTGGAGGCCAGCTGGGAGAAGCCTTTGGAGACACTCCCTCCCTCCCCTTCTCACGTGGATGTTTCCATCCTTTCTTCTTCCCTTCCTCCCATCCTTGGCTTGGCCTTGCGGCTGGGGAGAGAGGACAGAGTGTAGGAACTCTTCCCCTCCCCTTCTCCTTGTCACCTCTTTTGTTTGGTGTCCTTTACTTTAAGGGTATATTGATTTTTTGTTCTGGCTTCCACCAGGGCCTGGTGAAAGGGGCGTTTCCACGTACCTTGCTGTGGAACAGAAAGAAGGGACTGTTCCTGAACCTGGGATCTCTGTGATTTACAGCCTGAAAGAAAAGAGTTGTTTTAATGTGCCCTTCTCTCATTATAAAGGATCTGGAGCATTTTGTCCTAGGGCCTTTGATAGTTTGGACTTCTTCCTTTGAAAACGTGCCTGTCCTTTGACCTAGTAGAGAATGGCTCTTATTCTTAGAAATTGCAATCAGTTCCTTCTTTGTCTTGCATGTGCAACAGGCCTTAGAGATCTTTACTGTAAGGAAGATTTTCCTCACTTAGTTGTTACCTTTCTCATTTTAACCGCATTTAATCTGTTTGTGCAAAAGCATTTCAACTTTATAGAAGCAGAATCATCCATTTTATTTTCGGTGATTCTCTCTATTTTTGTTCTTTCATAACCTCTTGCCCTATCCATCAATGTGAAAAGTAATTTCCTCCTCACTCCCCTAATTTGTTATCGATTCCCTTTTTATACCTGATTCCTGTATTCATCTGTGGTTTAATTTGATTGGTGGCGAGAGGTGTTGATGACCTATCAAATTTCTGACAAACTGTTTTTTCCTTCTGCTGTCTTTTTTTTTTTAACTATATAGTGTGTCTTCTCCCCCCCCCGCCCCAACTACTATCTATGGATTTCTTAAACACTATTTCGTTTTATTTGTTGGCTTCTGTATATTGCATACCTGATCTTTTCAACTGATCAGCTTTTCAATTTTTAAAAAGTTGAAATTGTTTTCTCGGCAGCTAGGTATTCTGCTGAGCCCAGAGTCAAGAGGAATGATCTCCTAGTGTTGAAATATGGTCTCAGACACTTACTATCTGTGTGACCCTGGGCAAGTCACTTCACCCTGTTTCCCTCAGTGTCTCATCTGTCCAAGGAGCCACAAAAGAAAATGGGAAACCACTCCAATAGCTTTGCCAAGAAAACCTCAAATGAGATGAGGAAAAGTCACGACTAAACAACAGCAATAGTTATTTTCATAATCACAGATTTGTAATATCGTTTGGATCTGCTGCCGATAATCACTAAGCCAGACCCCTTTCTTTCCTCCTTCCACTCCCTCATTATTTCCCTTAAGATGTTTGACCTCTTTCTGAATTTTTTTTATGTTTTTTGTTTCTGATGTCATCAGGGTGTCCCATGTATTCCTCCCTCTCCCTATCCTCGAGAGCCATGCCATGTGAGGAATGGTATTTCTTGATTAGGAAGGAAAAGAAAAGTGAGCACAACTGATGGATGCATTTGGGAAAAGATGTGCAATGTGTAACACCTGTGGACCTCTCACCTGGATGGGGTAGGGTGATGATGTCTTCTTACATTTCCTTTTCAGGCCCACTTCATCTTTAATGTTTTGTTAGAGGTACTTTAAAAATTTTGCTGTGTCGTTCTTTCTACTTCAATTGTAGTTACTGAGTATATATACTGTTGGGTTGGGTTTTTTGTTTTTACTCAATTCACTTTGCATCAGTTCACAAAGGTTTTTCCATACTTCTCTGTACTCTTCCCACACATCATTTCTTCTTGCATGGGAACAGCATTCCATGCCTTTCATGTTCTTGTCTTGTTCCATGTCTTATTTAGCCATTCCCCCCTTGATGAGCATCTGCTTTCTTTACAAATCATACCTGTCACAAAGAGTGTTATTATAAATATTTTGGAATATATGGGGACATTTTTCTCATTAATGGCTCCATTGGGGTATAATGGAGTCTTTGTTTTAGAGGCTTTGGACATTGTTCTTTGCAGAATTCCAAATTACTTTGGAAAATGGATGTGTCATTTCACAGCTCCTCTAATATTAGTTTGTGTATATCCCTACCCCCCTGTTTAGGTATCACAAACATGTTTGTGCCATAAAAGGAATTTGATAGGATTCCTTCTTTACCTGTTGTTTCAAGTAGTTTATATAGTATTGGGATGAATTTTTTTTAAATGTTTACTAGAATTCACTTTCACACTTGATCTGGTCCTGAGAATTTTTTCCTAGGAAACTGATGTGTGCCGTGTTCAATTTTTTCCTTTAAGACAGTTATTTATGTATTCTATTTCCTCTTCTGTTAACATGGGCAGGTCATTTTTTTGTAATTATTCATCCGTTTCAAATAGATTGTCAGTTTTGCTGGCATATGTTTGAGCAAAATAGCTCCTTAGCACTGCTGTAATTTCATCTTCATTGGTGATGCATTTACTCTTTTGTTTTTGAAACTGGTAATTTGGTTTTGTTCTCTCTTTTGGTTAATCAAGTTACCCAATAGTTTATCACGTTTTTTTTTGTCTTTGTTTTTGTTTTCCTTTGTTTTTGTTTTTGCTTTTTGGTGAGGCAGCTGGGGTTAAGTGACTTGCCCAGGGTCACACAGCTAGTAAGTGTCAGGTGTCTGATGCTGGATTTGAACTGAGGTCCTCCTGACTCCAAAGCCAGAGCTCTATCTACTGCACCACCTAGCTGCCCCTGATTTATATGATTTGTTAGTATTTTGATAAAAGCAGTACCTGCTTTTATTTTTTTAATTTGATTTTTGAAAGAAAAACTTCTTAATCTCACCTTTGACTTACAGATTTCCATGTTGATGTATAATAGGAGATTTTTCATTTGTTCTTTTCTACTTTTATATTATTCGTGCCCAATTCTTTGACCTATCCTTTGTCTGTTTTATGGATCTGAGCATTTAGAGACAGAAATTTCCTCTTAAGTACTGCTTTGGGTGCATCCCACAAATTTGGATCTCTTGCCTCATTGTTGTAATTCTTTTTAATGAAATTATTGATTGCTGAATAATGTTTTGTTCTTTCACCCATTCATTCTTTGAGACTGGATATTTTACTTTTCAATTAATTTTAATCTATGCTTCCATGTCTCTGTAATTTATATTGCATCGTGGTCTGTAAAAAGTGCATTTAGTATTTCTCTTTTTTCTCCATTTGGTTATGAGGTTTTTGTGCCCTAATACATGTTCATTTTTTGAGAAGGTACCATTTACAGCTAAGAAAAAGCTACATTCCTTTCTATTTCCATTCAGTTTTCTCCAGAGTTCTCTCATGTCTAACTTTTCTAGTATTCCTTTCCTCTCTTTAACTTCTTTTTTATTATTTTATGCTTATATTTGCTTAATTCTGAGAGGGGAAAGTTGAGCACTTAGTATAGTTTTGCCATCTCTTTCCTTCTGTATGTTATTTTACTTTTCCTTTAAGAAGTAGGTCTAAGCAAGAGTAATTATTAATGATTATATTTATATCTCCTATCTGTAATTTTCATCAATTATTACTATATTATTTTAACTCTCGTGTCTAATGCATGTATTCCTTTATAATTTAATTTGATACTTGGTGTGAGGTGTTGATCTCTTATCAAATTTCTTCCAAACTGCTTTCCACACGTGCCATCAGTTTGTTGTTTTTTTTATGAACTACTGGCAATTCTTGTTTTGTGTAAGTGGACCATTGGACAAGCCTGTAAGTAGAAGGATTTTGAAGTAATTTGAATTTGGCCACAGATGTGATTACAGGGAGGGAGGCAGGAAGGGGGTCACATGCCTGTGAAGGGAGTGGGCCAGGAAACAGTTCAAGGACACATGGGGGCCAGGGACAGAGAAGCAAGAGTAGGAAGAGGATCAGGTGCATGTTGGGGCCAGCCATATGGTGGCCTGGCCAGAACTGAGAGGAAGAACAAGTGGAGGACAGACATGTGGAGGCTGGACATGACCACACACAGAAAAAGAGAGGTGACACATGGACTGAAGAAAGATACACAGTACCCCGAGCAGGGGTGGACAGAATACTGACCCGTGGATGCCAGAGCTGCGGATTAATGGAGCAGCCAAATTTCTCCTCTCTCAGTGCTGGAGTTCTCAAGCCAAGGCCGATCCGGAGGCTGCAGAGGTGGAAGGAATCACTCTGCACGTCCAAAACCCCATTCTTTCCCCTGGCCACTTCTCCATCAATACCCTTTAGATACTTGACCTCATTTAAAAACAATTTTATTGATGTTTTCTGTATCTTATGTGATGGTATCCCATGTATCCCTCCCTCTGCCTCTCCTCCTCCCTGAGAGCCATATCCTTGTGACAAATGGTATTTTTTTTTTAGGGAGCAAAAGCAATCAACACAACTAAAATACTATACAGAGGAAAAGATATTTGTGGCAGGAGACAGTCTCTCTGAGAACATTCCAATTACTGCAGCCTTGCTCTCTGTGGAAGCGCATCTAGTCTCAGAATACTCAGTGGATGAAATACTTATAGGTGGAGACACCCACGCTCTGAGAAGACTCAGAGGAAAAGATACTTGTGGCAGGAGATAGTCTTTCGGGGAACATTCCAGTTACTGCAGCCTTGCTCTCTGTGGAAGCACATCTAGTCTCAGAATACTCAGTGGATGAAATACTTATAGGTGGAGACACCCACGCTCTGAGAAGACTCAGAGGAAAAGATACTTGTGGCAGGAGACAGTCTTTCGGGGAACATTCCAGTTACTACAGCCTTGCTCTCTGTGGAAGCACATCTAACATCAGAATACTCAGTGGATGAAATACTTATAGGTGGAGACACCCACGCTCTGAGAAGACTCAGAGGAAAAGATACTTGTGGCAGAAAACTCTTTGGGAACATTCCAGTGTAAGAAAGAAGCTGGGAAGCCTCTCTGGGCAAAGAAACCTGTCTGTAGGAGAAACTTAGGTGGGGACTGTAGTCCGCCCAGTGCAAGCTGAGACCCCACCTTTGTTTCTCTTAATAAAGATTGGTTTCTTTGCCCAGAGAGGCTGTCCAGTCTCTTTCTTACACTGGGTACTACAGGCTTCCTCTCTGGGGAAGCACATCTAGCATCAGAACACTCAGCAGACAAGACATTTGGGGCTGAAGACACTCTCTGAGAACATTCTAGTTACTATAGGTTTGCTTTCTGGGGACACACATCTACCATCAAAATACTCAGAGGAAAAGACCAGAGCTGAAGAGAAAATATGACTTTGAAATACAAGATTCTAAAGAAACATTAAAAGGTAAATATGAAAAAGAATTCGTAAGCAACTCAATGAGGTTAAATTGTGCACTTTCCTATAAGGAAAGAGGATACGCATATCTTCTAAGAATGCGATCAGTATTAGAGCAGGTGGAGGGATTCTACATAGAAAGAAGTTTTGGGAGTGAGCCCCTTAGGTTGGGATGATGGAAGATAAATGGATAGGTAAGAAATATGTATGCCCTGGGAGAAGGCAGAAAAGAGAGAAAGAATGGGGGAAATAATCTCACAGAAAATAGGTGTGCAAGAAAGAACTTTTACCCTGGAGTGGAAAATGGTTGGGAGGGGGTAGCCAATGCTTGAATGTCAGTCGCATCTAAATTGCTTTAACAGGGGGAAATATCTATATCTATATTTGTGTTTGTCCCTATATATACTCATTCAATTGGTTATAAAAATCTATGTTACCCTAGAGGTAAGTAAAGAGAATGGGAAAAGAGAAAGAAAGAGTGGTGATAACAGGGTGGGGTGATAAATAAATAGAGCTGTCCTATGCAAAAGAGATATTAGAGAACAGACAGGATAAAAAGAAAGAGAGAAGGAGAGACAGAAGATGATAGGATGGAGGTAAATGCATAGTTAGTAATCTTAACTGTGTGAATGGGATGAATTCACGTATAAAATGGAATGGGGTAGCAAAATGGATTAGAAACCAGCATCCAAAAATACGTTTGTTTGTTCTTTGTTTTACAAGAAACTCACTTGAAACAAAGAGAGAACTACAGAGTGAAAAAGGGGGGTTGGAGCAGAAACTCTAATACTTCAACTAAAGTGAAAAATGGAGGGATAGTAATCATTATCTCAGACAAAGCAAAAGCAAAAATAGCCCTATTAAAAAGGTTAAGCAGGGAAACTGCCTCTTGTTCAAAGGAACGACAGGCAGTGAAATAATATCACAAGTAAAGATGTATTTTGGAAATGGCATAGGGTTCAAATTCTTAACGCAAATGAGAGCTAGAGAAACCCAATCATAAAATGAATAAGAAAGAAGTTAAGAAGAGTAATAGAATTTTAGAAAACTTAGATATGGAAGACCTCTGGAGAAAACTGAATGGGAATAGAAAGGGGTGCAGACAGATGGGGCTTTAGGTAAATTCACGTTATACAAATTGGAGTTTATGGAAGGAATTCTATAAGAAATCTGTATTCCAAGATAACACCTCCGTCAACTTTACCATACTATACTGGGATCTCTTTCTGCTCCTGCCCCTGAAGTTGGAACTCTGTAGCCTCCTAACACCACCAGCACCCCTTCCCAAAAGGAAAAGCTAAAAAGTAACCTCCAACTGAAAGCAGAAGAACAGACCTGCAGAGAGATGGCCACCCCACCACGAGATTGGGAGCTGGCTTGAGACCTCCAGTGCTGAGAGAGCAGACCTTCATTTTAGTCTGCCCACCCTCTTAAGAGTTTGGTGCCTGTGTTTTGCTACTTTGTCCATCCAAAGGTTACTGTGTGTCTGTCCCTGGTCCCCTCCACATGTGGCCTGTCCTCTCCTGAATGTTTCCACGTGCGGCCCTCATGTATCTGCCTGCCGGGGTGTTCTTCCTTTCAGCTGCAGCTAGGCCCTCATGTGGCTGGCCCCACTAGCGATGTGTTCCTCTTCTTGCTCTTGCTTCTCTGTGTCCAGCCTCCACCTGTCCTTGAACCACATCCTTGTCCCTCCTTCAACGGGGTGCAGTCCCCTTCCTAACTCCCTTCTGCCCTTATCCACATCCATGGGGTAAATTCATATTACATAAAGGATCTGTGGAATGGTCTGCTTATGTTGTTTTGTTATCATTTAGCGTTTATTTAGTATTTACTTTTCCAAAATTACATGTAAAAACAATTTTTAACATTCATTTTTGAAATGTTGAGTTCCAAATCCTCTCCCTTCCTGCCTCTCACCCCCACCCATTGAGCAGGCAAGCTATTTCATAATTTTAAATGTTTAGTCATGTAAAACATATTTCTTTATTAGTTGTTGTAAAAGAAAACATAGACCAAAAAAAAAAACCCCTAGAAAAGTAAAGTTAAAAAGTCTGTTTTCATCTCTCTTCAGACACCATCACTTCTTTCTCTGGGAATGGCTATCATTTTTAATCACAAGTCCTTCAGAGTTGTGTGAATCTTTACATTCTGAAAATAGCTATCATTCACAGCTGATTCTCTAAATTTGTAATGTGTACCAGGTTTTCATGATTCTACTTAGTCACTTCCATTTCTTCTTGTAAATCTTCCTAGGATTTTTGAGACCATCTGATTATTATTTCTTAGAGTCACAGCATTCCATCACAATTATATACCACAACTTATTCAACCATTCCCTAGTTGATGCACATCCCATTAATTTCCAATTCTTTGCCACAAGAAAAAAGCTGCTATAGTAGTTTCCATATAGGTCTGTTTCCTTTTTTTTAAAATTTCTTTAGGATCAGACCTACTAGTTGTATTGTTAGTCAAAGGGTATGCATAGTCCAAATTGTCTACAGAATGCTTGATTCCATTCACAACTCCACCAGTAGTGCATTAATTCTAATTTTTCCCACATCCCTCCAGCATGTGTCATTTTCCTTTTATACCTATTAGCCAATGCCTGTGACATAGTACTCAGAATTGTTTTAATTTGCATTTCTCTAATCCACAATGATTTATAACTTTTTCATATGCTATAGATAGCTTTGATTACTTCATCTGAAAACTGAGTGGTTATTCTTTTGATCATTTATCTGGTGGGGAATGGCTCTTCTTTCTAACAAATTTAAGTCATTCCCAGTATTTTGAGAAATGAGGCCTCTATCAGAGGAATTTGGCTTCAAGAATTTTTTTTTACCAGTTTTGATAGCTAACTATTTCTCTCCATCGTGTTTCCCCCTTGTTTATTCTATTCTCTTTCTCCTTTCACCATGTTCCTCCTTAAAAAGTGTTTTTGTTTTGACAACCACTTGCAATCTGTCCCCTTCTATTACCCCCTTCTCTTCTGCCTTTCCCATCCTGCATTTCTGTAGGGCAAAGATTTCTGGACCCATTGTGTATGTGTGCATGTGTGTTATTCACCTTTGAGGAATTCTGATGAGAGTAAGGTAAAAGTGTTCCCCAACCACTCCTCTCTCTTTTCCTCCACTGTAAAAGCTCTTTCTTGCCTATTTATGTCAGATAATTTACCCCATTCTATCTCTTCCTTTCCTTTTCTCAGGCACGCTGCTGGCAGAGAGCAGACAGTATAAATGTTAACTATTACTTTTATCTTGTTAATAGATGTGACCAGTATACAATGTCAAAGTTGATGAAATGCCCGATTTTCTGCGTATGGTAATTTTAAAATGCATTCAACAGGATTGAAGTGACCTGATTGGTAACAGGTTTGTTTCAAGTTTCAAAAACATATAATGTTTCAATTGTAATTTTCCTATCAGGTATGTCAAGCAACTTCATAATTTGATGTTATTAAAGTAACAACTGAAAGAAAGAAAAGTGGAAAAACTGTTTAAAACCACTTATGTTATTTTTCAGCCCTGCTAACCCTTCTTATAATGTTTTGTACTGCCATTTGAAGAACTGGATATTTCCACTTTGCCTCTATTAAGAGGAAGTTATAGCTAAAACAATTGGCTATCACTTATAAAGGTGTAGATTGTTAACTAAGTTTTTTGGAGTTTTGTTTTAATGTTAAACCTAAAACTGGTCATTGATTACGTGTGTAAAGGAGGGATGGTAAAAGCCTTATCTGGATTGTTCTGCCCATTCAGAGCAGTCCTCCTTGGGGTATGAGGTGTACAGCAGGGTTAGTCTATTCTCCTTAGGGGGGTTAGTGGTGGTGTCAAAGAGCACAGCCACGCAGCTCTAAGGAGATGGGTTGGACCCCTGACTCCCTCCCTTAGTAAGACAGCCAAAGTTGCAACTGTTGTAGGGCTTTAAGAGGTGATCAGAAGCCCCATGTGCCAGTTACCATATACTGGAGTCCATAAAAATAAACAAACCACGTAGACTCTGGTAGATGCTGGTGCAGAATGCATGATGCTCTATGGGAACCCTGAAAGACATCCGGCAAGTGGGTAGCCATAGAAGGATACAGGGATATTCAGTCAGTGCAAAACAAACTAAATTCAGACAGAAAATAGTCACTTGCCGAGTATGTGGAGGTCTGTAGGAAGAATATATCATGGGTGGGTAGGCAGGGGCATCAGGATCACCTTCTCTGGGGTCCCTGACAATTCCCCTTATTTTGTAAACTTGCCAGGTTCCTGGAAATCATCTGTGTGAGCAAGGTGGGAAAAGCAAAGCCCTGGGAAAACAGCTTCTTTGGGTTATGGAGTTCCTAAACAATGAACTTGGCTTGCTGAGGATTTACAAGTTTATATATAATGTAGAAATGATTTCTAGTAATTGGTTTTTATACCAGGACAAATTTAAATTTGAGACAAGAAAATGAGTGAAAGATGTTAAGTAAAATCTCTTATGTATGTGAGTCTTGGTAATGCTTGTTTCTTCATTCCAGCTCCATGTAGTAGAAATAATTGTATCTAGCCCTAAGCTGTGATTAGTGAAACTTGCCATTTGAGGTCAGAGCTCTTGGGACTGTAACTGATGTTATTTTGAGGTTTCGATTTAGATATAGTTGTCTGATGAATCGTTCAGTCAGTAATCCACCATTTGAGAGAAATGCCACAAGCTACTCAGGGAATGTAATCTTGACCTGGTAGAGATCTGTGTCTGGGAAAAAGTCGAGAGGACAACCTTGGCAGCAATCTAAGGTGGGATCCTCCTGGCTCAGTTTCCTCCTTGTGTTCCTTTGAACAGGAATGTTTCCCACCTGGCTATTCCTACATCTGGTGGTGAGGTATAATTATTACTCCATTTGGTGTTGTTAAACTGTGACTCTTCTCTGAAATCAAACAAAGCTAAGGATGCTTTATCCTGTGATATATGTGTCCTTAGCTTAAGCCTTGAAGGACTAGTTTGTTGCTGTTGTAATCATATCCCGGCTTTTTCCTTTTGTATCAAATTCCTATAGTCAGAGCAGTGGTCAGTAAAAGATATAAGCACAGTCCAAGTAGGTGAGATCTTATTGTTTTCAATCTGAATGTGTAGTCATTCCATATCCCAAGCTAATAGGGAAATTAGTACTCAGGCTTGTCACCTGCATGTCTCCATAGTCATATGAAAGACGAAGTCCCTAAAATAGCTTATCATGTCTGAATAACATGGGAATAATAAGGCACAGACAAAAAAAAAAGTCTGACAGAAAGATTTGAATTTATTAACTTGTGTGAAGATCAGAAACATCTTCATTTTGGTTTGGGAAGAGAATTTCAGTGCAATCAATTTTCTTTAAGAGAGGTTGCACCCTTTTTTGTGTTACTTAGTGGAAAAGTCAATTTCATTGAAGTTAGTATTAATGTGGTAGAAGCACATTTATTATAAACCATTTATTGATATGTACTATTTTGGAATTCATTATTTAAGTATTCTCCCAAGTCTTTAATTTTATTGGAGTAAAGTCAGCTTCTTACGAGTAAATTCAATTGTGTAACTATTGAATACAGGGGCAAAAAGCCTGCAAGAATGTTGTTACTTATATTTTCACAAATAGGATTGAATCCTCAGTAGCATCTGATCCTCCAAACAAGTTGGAATCAGAGTGAAAACTTTTGAGAAAGTAACAAGATCAGACAATCTCATATGTGAAATATAAATGATTCTAATGGGGTATGTAAAAACCTAAATTTTCTGAAGCTTCAAGCAAACTCTGTTCTTAGTTTGATGCTCCATTGTTAAGAGCAGAACTTAAGGATTTCAACTAGTTTTTACAATATGAACTAGTTATTGGAGCAGTAAAATTTGAGAGGCTATACTATCTTGTATTGAGACCTGTTCTGTAAAAGATTTTAGCAGGAGCTTCTAAGGAGTCTCTACAAGTCACTTGGAACCAGAAAAACAATTCCACTGAAGAGCTGCCCCTGAGCACAAGATATTTTCCAGACTGCCCCAAGAAAAGATGTTCCAGAGAGTAGACAACTACATAGGACGTCTGGATTCCAAGACAAAATTTGTTAATCAAATGGATGTTGGGGGTGGGTTGGTGTTCATCATTGTACACACCTCCCCTTGAGAAAAAGGGGTAGAATCAAATTGTTCTGATCCCATTTTGTAATTAATTCAGTTGTCTGTCACTCCCGCTCTTTGTAAAACTGCCCAAGCTATGTTTTTTGTCTCTGAACTTAGTTCAGAAACTCAGCTGTCCCATTAATCCCCAAATGCCATTGGTTCTTCCTTCACCTCGCCAGGGGTGGGATGGAATAAAATTGTAACAATTGTGGTAATTTTCTCATTGGTCAGGTTATTTTCCTATCTGTGCTTATATTGCTTGTGTGGTTTATGCTTACAAATAGGACCATCCCCAAAAGGCCCTAAATACCCTAGTATAGAGCCACCCCAGGGACCTTGTGGAATACATTCAGAAAGCATGAGAAGGTGAGGCTAGTGACTAAACAGCCATCCCTCACTTAAATCCAATTCACTTGCATGTCATGGCATGACCTCCCTGATATCATAGTCTTCTTAGAGAAAGAAGGACAAGTAATGACAACAAATACTTTTCATATTAGTCATTTTGTGGAAGAAAATTCAAACCCCAGCCAACCCAAATGAAAATGAAACATGGTATGCTTTAGTCTGTGTTCAGATGCCATCAGTGCATTCTCTGGAGGCAATTTGCGTTTTCCATCATGAATCCTTTGGAATACTCTTGGAGCATTGTATTGCTGAGAATAGCTAAATCATTCACAGCTGTTCATCATAGGATATTGCTGTTTCCGTGTACAAAGTTCTGGTTCTGCTCGATATCCTTTGCATTATGAGTTCATTTCAGTCTTTCCAGGCTTTTCTGAAATCACACTGCTTGTCATTTCTTACAACACAGTAATATTCCATTACAATCATATACCACAACTTGTTCAACCACTCTCCAATTGATGGGTATAAATTTCCACTTCTTATCCACCATAAAAAGAGTTGCTATAAATATTTTTGTACATATATGTCCTTTTCTTTTTTGACTGATTTCTTTGGGGTATAGACCTAGTAGTGGTATTGCTGGTTCATAGGGTATGGATAGTTTTCTAGCGCTTTGATCTTACTTTCAAGTTTCTCTCCAGAATAATTGGATGAGTTCACCACTCCATCATTCATGCATTAGTGTCCCAGTTTTCCCATATCCCTTCCAACATTATTTTCATCTTCTGTCATATTAGCCAACCTGATAGGTATGATTTGGTACCTCAGAGTTATTTTAATTTGCATTTCTCTAATTGATAGTGATTTAAAACATTTTTCCTATAACTATAGATAGCTTTGACTTCTTCCTTTGAAAACTACTTGTTTATGTTTTTGATTATTTATCAATTGGGGAATGATTTGTATTCTTATAAATTTGACTCAGTTCTCTTTATGTTTGAGAAATAAGGCCTTTAAGAGACACTTTTCATTATATCTTGGGAGGCACACCTGTCACTGGTGATGCTGCTGCTTCTGGTGGTGGTCTAGCAGCTTTGCCTTCCTAGGATACAGATTGGGCCGAGACCCACTTAGAATACACAGCAGTCAGCAGCATTATTCAGCAACTTAGGATAGGTAAATGAAACTTGTCACAGGAGAGGGAGAAAGAAAGGCAGGAAGAATCTTTCAAGGAGAAAAGGGATGGATTTGGAATTCAGCTGGCAGGACTTACTGTAGGACAATTCCCCCTCTCTAAGGGCAAGAGAAAACAGGAAGCAAATCAATAGTTTTATATTGGGAAGGAAGTCTCTTTATACAAAACTCCACAGTCACTTCTCCAAGGACAACCAATAGCTGTTACAGCAATGGATGAAACCATCGGCTTTACTGTGTCCTTGCATAGGATTTTTTTTTATTTCTCCTTCTGTAGGGGTTTGGGAATCTTCCAATATTAGACAATCATTTGTTTGGGAGATGGGCCCATTAAGATACTAAAAAGAATTGTATTTCCTACATTCCCAGTAGAGGACTTTTACCTACTCTGTGAGTTTTACCTACTCATGCTGAAAACATGGCAAATATAAGGTAGGCCTTATTTTTGCCTATGGAAAATGCATAAAGGACTAAGGATAATGCACTGTACCTGGCACACAACAGGCTCTTAATAAATGCTTATTTGCGTCATGATCTGAAAAGGATGCTTTTAATATTTCTGCCTTTTTTGCATTGGATTATGAGGTTTTTATGCCCTCTTTATGTGGTTAATTTTTGTCTATGTGCCATGTACTCCTGGGAAAAAAAAGTATATTCCTTTCTATCCCCATTCAGTTTTCTCCAGAAGGCTATCAATACCTAACATTTCTAATATCCTATTCCCCTCCTTAACTTCTTTCTTGTTTATTTTGTGGTTAGATTGATCTAGTTCAGAGAGGGGGAGGTTGAGCTCCCCCACTAGTATAGTTTTTCTGTCTATTTCTTCCTGTAACTCCCTGAACTTCTCTAAGAATCTGGACTCTATACCATTTGGTGTATGTATGTTTAGTAATGGTATTTCTTCATATGTAATAAAGGGCCGTGGAAAGACAGACTAAAAATAATTGGAAACTAAATAATCTAATCCTAAAAAATGATTGGGTCAAACAACAAATCATAGAAACTATCAATAACTTCATTCAAGTGAATGACAATAATGAGACAACATACCAAAACTTATGGGATGAAGCGAAAGCAGCTCTTAGGGGAAGTTTTACATCTCAAAATGCTCACATAAATAAAATAGAAAAAGAGGAGATCAATGAATTGGGCATACAACTAAAAAAACTAGAAAAAGAACAAATTAAAAATCCTCAATAAAACACCAAATTAGAAATATTGGAAACCAAAGGAAAAATTAATAAAATTGAAATTAGGAAAACTATTGAACTAATAGATAAAACTAAGAGCTGGTTTTTATGGAAAAAAAAATTGATAAACCTTTGGATAATTTAATTTAAAAAAAAGAAAGAAGAAAAGCAAATTACCAGTATCAAGAATGAAAAGGGTGAATCCACAACCAAGGAAGAGGAAACTAAAACAATAATTGGGAACTATTTTGTCCAACTGTTTGCCAATAAATTTGACAATCTTAGTGAAATGGATATATATTTCCAAAATATAAATTGCCCAGATTTAACAGAAGAGATAGTAAAATACTTAATGACTCCATCAAAGAAAAAGAAATTGAACAAGCCATTGATGAACTCCCTAGGAAAAAATCGCCGGGTCTAGAGATTTACAAGCAAATTCTATCAACCATTTAAAGAACAATTAATTCCAATACTATATAGATGATTCAGGAACATAGTCAAAGAAGGAATCTTATGAAATTCTTTTTATGATAAAAATACGGTGCTGGTACCTAAACTGGGAAGAGTCAAAATGGAGAAAGAAAATTATAGACCAATTTCTCTACTGAATATGGAGCAAAAAATTTAAATAAAACATTAGAAAATAGATTACAGCAACTTGTCACAAAAATAAAACACTATGACCAGGTAGGATTTCTACCAGGAATGCAGGGCTGGTTCATATTAGGAAAACTATCAGCATAATTGATCATATCAACAACAAAACCAATAGAAACCACATGATTATCTCAATAGATGCAGAAAAAGCTTTTGACAAAATACAACACCCATTCCTATGAAAAACACTGGAGAGCACAGGAATAAATGGAGTCTTCCTTAAAATAATAAATAGCATCTACCTAAAACCTTCAGCAAGCATCCTATGTAATGGGGACAAGCTAGAAGCATTTCCAATAAGATCAGGGGTGAAACAAAGATGTCCATTGTCACCACTGTTGTTCAATATCGCACTGCAAACATTAGTTTTAGTGATAAGAGAAGAAAAAGAAATTGAAGGTATTAGAACAGGCAAAGAAGAAACATAGCCATCACTCTTTGCAGAAGATACGATGACATACTTAGAGAATCCTAGAGAATCAAGTAAAAAACTACTTCAAATAATAAACAACTTTAGCAAAGTTGCGGGATATAAAATAAAACCACATGACTCATCGACATTTCTATATACTACCAACAAAACCCACAACAAGAGATAGAAAGAGAATTTCTCACTTAAAGTTACTGTAGACATTATAAAATATTTGGGAGCCTACCTGCCGAAACAAACCCAGGAATTACATGAACACAGTTACAAAACACTTTTCACACAAATAAAGTCAGGTCTAAATAATTGGAAAAACATCAGTTGCTCATGGGTAGGCCGAACTAATCTAATAAAAATGACAATTCTGCCTAAGCTAATTTACTTATTCAGTGCCATACCAATTAAACTACCAAAACGTTATTTTATAGAGTTAGAAAAAATAAGAAGATTCATTTGGAATACCAAAAGGTCCAGAATATCAAGGGAACTAATGAAAAGAAATGCAGGGGAAGGTGGCCTAGCAATTCCAGATCTTAAATTGTATCATGAAGCAGCAATCATGAAAAACTGCTTGGTACTGGCTAAGAAACAGAGTGGTGAATCAGTGGAATAGGTTAAGTATGCAAGACACAGTAGTCAATGACTATAGTAATCTATTATTTGATAAACCTAAAGACCCCAGCTTCCGGGATTAGAACCCACTCTTTGACAAAAACTGCTGGGAAAACTGGAAAACAGCATGGCAGAAACTAGGAGTGGCTCAAAATCTCACACTATATCCCAAAATAAAGTCAAAATGGGTTCATGATCTAGATATAAAGGCTGATACTCCCAGCAAAGTGGGAGAACAAGGAATAGTTTACCTATCAGATTTATGGAGAAGAGGAGACTTCATGACCAAACAGGAGAAAGAGAACATTACGAAAAGCAAAATGGATAACTTTGATTACATTAAATTGAAAAGTTTTTGCACAAACAAACCCATGCAACCAAGATTAGAAGGAAAGTAGAAAATTGGGAAAGATTTTTTGTAACCAGTGTCTCTGATAAGGGCCTGATTTCTAAAATACATAGAGAATTAAGTCAAATTTATAAGAATACAAGTCATTCCCCAATTGATAAATGGTCAAAGAATATGAACAGGCAGTTCTCAGATGAAGAAATTAAAGCCATCTATAGTCATACAAAAAATGCTCTAAATCACTATTAATTAGAGAAATGCAAATCAAAACAACTCTGAGGTGCTACATGACACCTACCAGATTGGCCAACATGACAAAACAGGAAAATGATAAATGTGGGAGAAGATGTGGGAAAATTGGAAGACTAATGCATTGTTGGTGGAGTTGTGAAATGATCCAACCATTCTGGAGAACAATTTGGAACTATGTCCAAAGGGCTATAAAAATGTGCATACCCTTTGACCCAGCAATAGCACTTCTAGGGCTATATCCCAGAGAGATCATACAAATGGGAATAGGACCCACATTTACAAAAAATTTATAGCAGCTCTTTGTGTGGTGGCAAAGAATTGGAAATTGAGAGGATGCCCATCAAGTGGGGAGTGGCTGTCCAAGTTGTGGTATATGAATGTAATAGAACATTATTGTGCTGTAAGAAATGATGAACAGGCTGACTTCAGAAAAACCTGGAAAGACTTGTATGGTCTGATGCTGAGTGAAGTGAGCAGAAACAGGAGAACATTGTCCACAAGAACAGCCATGTTGTGAGATGACTAATATTGATAAACTTAACCCTTCTCAGCAATACAAGGATCTAAGACATCTCTAAAGGCCTCATGATGGAAAATTCTATCCAGAAAGAAGAAAGAACTATGGAGTTTGAATGCAGATCAAAACATACTCTTCCCTATTTTTTTCTTCCTCTTTTAGGTGGTTCTCCCTATTGGTTCTAATTCTTCCTTACAACATCACTAATGTGAAAATATGTTTAATAGGAATGTATATGTATAGCCTATATCAGATTGCATGCTGTCTTAGGGAGGGATGGGGAGAAAAATTTAAAACTGAAAAGCTTATGGAAGTGATTGTTGATAATTCAAAATAAATTAACAAAAAAAAATGCTTGTTTGATGGACTGAGCACATAAAGAGTTAAAACAGCTCTTCTTTCCTCTTCAGTGGTTTCTACCTCGCCAAAGACTAACCTGGCCTGAAGATCTTCCAACTATCAAAGAGAAATCCTTTGGAGGTCAAGAATATGGTCCTCTCTCCCGGTGGGCTCTGCTTTTTCAGGAACCTATATTGCCTAACTGATGGTAGCTGCTCCTTCCCCACTCCAGCTCCAAATAATCTTTGTATTACCTGCTTCTCAGGGCTGGAGTGAGAACAGTGCATTGTTATGCTGAAACCCTAGGGAGAGGAAAGCTATTACTCACCTTATTCTCCTTAAAGCCTCTCTATTAGCATGCTCATTCTTAGAGATGGATAAATGATAAGACTCGGGCCTAGAAAGGTATTGCGATATCCTTCCACACTCCCTACTCAGAAGTTCCAATAAATATTGTTATTCACCCTATTCCTATCCCTCCTGACTCTTCTACTTTACTTCTACCTGCTACCTTGCTCTGCTATTATTCAACCTATCCCCCTTCCAAGAATTCTTCCCTTATCTCCTTATCATCTCCCCCTCTTCTATCCCCTTACCCTCATTCCTTTCTGAATTTAGAAGACTTTTATACATACATACATACATACATACATACATACATATATATATATAATATATATTATTATATATGTATGTATGTATATATATGTACATAATTCCCTCTTTAACTCTTTCCCAAAGAGAGTAGGGTTCCAGAAGTACCCACCCTCCTCCCCCATCTAATTCTTCTGCATCAGTTCTTCCTCTCCCAAGTGAGAACTATTAAAAAATGGTGGTAAACAATTCAGAAAGTGTCCGGAGATAATGAGATATCAAAGATTAAGTGGCAATGTGTTGGAGAAGACAGGATGGAAAGTGATCAAGATCTCATATAGAGAGGTTTACTTTGGCAAAGACAAGGTCACCTCTAGATAATGGGGAAGATGTGTCACAAATGTGACATGAGGGGAAGAGGAGAAGAAGGAGCCACTACCTGACTGCAGTGAGGATCTAGTTGAGATTATGTAATATAAATTGATTGTGGACTCAGACTATCAGTCAGTCGGTAATGAAGGATTTATTAAACTCTTACTATATGCCAGGCATTGTGCTAAGCCCTGAGGATACAAAGAAAGGCAAAAGACAGTTCTTGCCCTCAAGGAGCACACAATCTAATGGGAAATACAATGTGCCAATAACTCAGTACCACTAAGCTAAATATAGGATAAGTAGGAAATAATTAATAAAGGGAAATTATTAGAATTAGGAACAATTGGGAAAGGTTTCCTATAGAAGGTAAGATTTTAGCTAGGACTTGAAGGAAAGCAGGGAGGTGAGATGGAGACAAGGAGGGAGAACATTCCACACATGAGGGACAGCCAGAAAACAATGCTTGAAGGTAGGAGTTGGAGTGTTTTGTTCCTAGAGCAGCTAGGAGACAAGAATCACCAGATCAAAGAGTACACCAGTTTGTCTTGACACCCTACTATCTCTTGACACCTTCTGTGTTATCTACAAGCATACCCTTGTCACCCTCATTTTTCAATACTTCTCAGTTGAGAGAGGAAGAACTGATACAGAGGAATTAGACGGGAGAGGAGGGTGGGTAGTTCTGAAACCCTACTCTCATTGAGAATAGCTTAAAGAGGGAAATATATATATATGGTATATGAATACACATATACATATATATGTATGTATGTATGAGTATGAAAGACTTCTAAATTCACTAAATTAAGAAAAAATAAGAGGGTAAGGTGATTAGGTGGAGGAAGAGAATAAGAGAGGGATTCTTGAAGGGGGGATAGGTTGAGAAATAGTAGGGCAAGGTAGCAGATAGAAGTAAAGTAGAGGAGGGTTAATAATAGGGTGAGAAACAGTACTTATTGGAGCTTCTGAGTAGGAAATGTGGAAAGATATCTCAATACCTTTCTGGGCCCAAGTCCTATCATTCATCCATTTCCCAAAATGAGCATGCTAATATAGAGGCTTAAGGAGAATAAGATGAGTAATAGCTCTCCTCTCCCTAGGTTTCCAGCTTTACAAAGCACTGTTCTCACTCCAGCCCTGTGAAGCAGGCAGTACAAGGATTATCGGGATTTGGAGGGGGGAAGGAGCAGCTACCATCAGTTAGGCAGTATAAGTTCCTGAAAAAGCAGAGCCCACCGGGAGAGAGGACTATATTCTTGACCTCCAAAGGATCTCTTTGATAGTCTGAAGATCTTCAGGCTAGCTTAGTCCCTGGGGAGGTAGAAACCAATGAAGAAGAAAGAAGAAGTGTTTTAACTCTTTATGTGCTCAGTCCATCAAACAAGCATTTATTAAGAGCCGGCTGTGTGCCAGGTACTGTGCATCATCCTTTGTCCTTTATGCGTTCAGGCAAAAATAAGGCCTACCTTATATTTGCCATGTTTTCAGCATGATTACTCACAAAGTAGCTTAAAGTCCTCTACTGGGAATGTAGGAAATACAGTTCTTTTTAGCATTGAAATAGGCCCATCCCTCAAACACCTGGTGACCTAATGTTAGAAGATTCCCCAATTCCTATTGAAGGAGAAATAAAAGAAATCATCCTATGCAAGCACACAGTAAAGCCGATGGTTTCATCCATTGCTTTAACACCTATTGGTTGTCCTTGGACAAGTGACCCTGCCGTTTTGTCTACATAGACTTCCTTCCCAAGTATATAAGTATTGATTCACTTCCTGTTGTCTGTTTCCCTTGAGGAGGGGGACTCGTCCTACAGCAAGTCCTGCCAGCTGTAACATGGGCTTAAATTCAATGAAAATATGTTTTGAAGTGAGTCAGAAGTTTCGACATGAGACGGCAAAATAAAGTGTAAGATCTGCATTGGCCACAAGACAGGGATCTCCATGGTATAATAATATGTTCCTCTCTCATTACAATGCAAAGTTCCATCTGTCCACAAGATCATACCCCAAAAAGTTGCTAAATTCTACAATATCAGGTTTCACCATGTGATGTCACCAAAGACCATCCTATGATATTCTTCAATCATATCAATATGACCACCAGATGTCATGAAAAGCCGTGACATCATCTTTAATGGCACTAAATGGGTCAAAAGCATTTATTAAAAGCCTACTATGTGCCACACTCTGCTCTGGGTGCTAGGAGTCCAAAGATAAACATGAAACAGTCCCTGCCCTCAGGGAAAAGTACGTCCAGTGATGGAGACCAACTATATGACTACTACAAAACTCCATATGTCTGGCCTGTAAAAAAAGGGAGAAGACACGTCTCACCATTTTATTTCCAGAGGTGCGAGGTCCACAGGGTCAGCAGCACGAATTTACTTTCAGATATTATCAGTGTATTGATTCCTTTTGCAGAATTTTTTTTATTCTTTTTTTCTGTTCGATGGCTCTCTGAATACTTTTGTAGTTCAATTTCATTCATGGCAGACTCTTTGTGCTCTTATCTGGGGTTTTCGTGGCAGAGTGGTTTGCCATTTCCTTCTCCAGCACTACTAACAGATAAGGAAACTGAGGCAAACAGGGTTATGTGACTGGTTGAGGTCACATACCTGGTGAATGTCTAAGGCCAGATTTGAACTCAGGTCTAGCTGACTCTGGGCCGACACCTCTATCCACTGAGCCACCTAGCTGCCCTGATCTCTGTACAGTAAAGCTTTAGAGACATATTGGTCAAGGCTCTTAGAGTGAATGACAGGGGGCCAGAGGGCTCAGCTCTGATGGGGGCCCTTCCTTCCTGCAGCTCTGACTGATAACTTCTTTGCCACTTTCTCATCTAGGCCTCTGTGGCTCTTGTGTACTAAATTTGCTCAGACTCAATTTCCTCATCTGCAGAATGGGAATGAATCTGGAATTTCTTACCTAACAGAGCTTTTTTTTTTTTAAAGGAAAGTGTTTTATCCATCTCTGAGTTGTACAGAAATGTGAGCTGTTGTATCATTCTTATTGTCGTAAGGGATCTCTGTCCTGGGAGGAGGAGAGAAAGGAGAAGGAGGCAACTAAGAGGAAGTCTGTGCCAGAACCAGGAATGGCTGAAAAGAGAGTAGCCCAAGAGCAACAAATACCAGGGAACATTAAGCATGAGGGGAGCCTGAGCCCTGGGAAGGATAGCTTTCCCAGTGAGGTGGGAAAGGAAGCTGGGAGTCTTGGCCAGCCAGAGAGGGGCAGGGTCAGGTCGTGATGGGGTGTTTGGGTGCCTGTACTTGGACCCTAATTTCTCCCTAGTTTCACAAACAATGTCTCAGACAATCACTCCCCAGCCCAAGGACACTGTGCCTAGCAATTACTCATGTGTGGGCCCCAGCAAGACCCCTGTCTCTCTTCCTGGTGCAGCTACACAAAACTGAGTGAGAGAGTGCTGGGCTGCTCTGGCCCCAGACCTCAGAATATGCCTCTGAAATCTCCCAATTCCTTAGTAAGTTCCTGTCTTGTGAGAAAGCTTTCCATTGTTTCAGGGCCTTCTCTCATCAAGACACAGGGAGAGGGGTGCCTTGTCCAGCCCAAGGAGTTTTGTCCTTGGCTGGCCCAAGGACTCTTCCTCCTGCCGGACTCCCAAGGTCCATACCTCTGTCATCTCCCTCCCTGTCTGGTATACTCCCTACACTTTCCCATCCATAGCTCCCAAGGACACCTGGACCTTTAGATTACCTAATCAATATCCCTGGCATTCTTCTCCCATGCCCCTTTCCATATAAACCCTAACTCCATCATCATTCTCTTGTACATTTCTTAAGAATCCTTGCCCACTGAAAAGTGTACAATAAATCTTTTCCACCTTGACTTAAAGAACGCTTGAGTCTGTGAATTCATTCCAGACCAGTACTCCAGCCTTTGAGGGATCTCAACCTCTCAGACCACAACAGTGGGAATGGGAACAGGAGAGGTGAGAAGAGATATCACACACCACTCAAAGGAAGGGAGCCAGAGAATAAGCACATGGAGGACCCCTGCCCCAAGCAGAGGGGAGACATTGGTGCTGCCTCAAGGCCCCTGGAGACACAGAGCCTGCAGATACTAAACAAAGGATATCCCTCTGAGAAGAAAAAGTCTGAAAAGAGATCTGGCAAATGAGGAGATCATAAAGAGATGACTTAAATTGTGCTATGGATAACACAAAGCCCTCTTGGGAACAATCTCTGGTGCCCTGCACAAGGTCCCCTGTGGAGAAGGGATTGACAAGGACACTAGTGTATCTGCTCCTCCCCACAACCCCAAAGTGCCAAAGGACACAGCTCATAGGAGCCTGGAGTCTTAGGCTTGGAAAGGACTGAGAGTTAACCTCTCATTTCCAACCTGAGATACAGTGGAATGAGGCCTTCCATTCTCTGCTTGCAGTCCTTCAATAATGGGCAACTCACTACCTCCCACCTTTGGTCATTCCTTTGGAAATTTCAGTTTCTCATTATGTTAAGAAAAACCTACATCCCTGTAATTAATACATTAATCATTCAATCACAGAAGTATTTACTAAGCACCTACTATGTGCCAGCTTCTTTATTCTAGATCTCCATTCTGAAGCCCCACCAAAGTCTAATCCCTTTACCCTGTGACAGTCCTTCAGATACGTGAGGACAGCTACCATTGCCTCTGCTGTCTTCCCTTTTCAGAGTGAAATGCCACCCAGTTATAGTTTTGTGGAATTTAGAGTCGCCAGGGTCCAATCCCCTCTGCTTAAACTAGAGGAAACAGGCCTAGAGAGGGAGGTTCAGTGACTTTCCCAGGGTCTCATGGTCTGTAGGGAGTAGAGCTGAAATTCAAACCAAGATGCTGATTCTACATTCAGGTCTCCTTCCATCACATGACAGATGAAAATCTGTTCCTCACAGGGTGAGGTTTCCAGGCCCCTTATCATCCCTTTCTGTCCATGTCCTTCCTGAATGTGAAACCTAGAAGTGAATATGATATTTTGGCATGGACTGACCAGGACCACAGGGAGTTGCTTCTATTCTTGGTGTGAATATTTTATCCAGCCTTGTGATTTTACTGCTGTGGGAGCACTCCAGCTTGGAGAGTCCTGCTGCTGATGTCAATCAGCCACAGATTAGGGAGTTGCCTGGGACACAAAGGGGTTAAATGATTTGCTTATGGTCACATGGCCAAACCAGTACATAGGACTTGGACCCAGGTCTTCTTGAGTCCTAGACTGACACCCTATTGTCTACCCCAGGCTCCATTGCATGCTTGTATTAATGCAACCAGAAATCACCCTAGATAAGGCAGCTATGTGGCTAGGCATAGAGCACTGGACAAATACACACAAGCAAACACACACACACACACACACACACACACACAGACAGTGGAAGAGCTACACACATTGTCTTGGTCACTCACAACCCTGTGCCCTCTAGGAGTCCTCACTCTTTTGATCTGACATGCAGCTGAGGACTCTGTCCCTATATCCACTGGCAACTTGAGTCCTTGATGGTTTTACTCTGTTACCAAAGAAGGACATCAGAGAATGACGTTTTTGTCACTGGCTCCCTCAGATACCTTTAAAGATCTTTCATATCCCTGACCTATTCTCCCCCTCAAAACATCATTCCAGATCACATGGGAACTTCATACCTGACAATCTACTCCACCTCCACCAGCAGTATCAGCTTTCCTAACAAGCACACAGGCCCACAATGAAAAGTAAATGAATGAAAAATGAATGAATGAATGAAAAGCACTGCGCTTTTTGAAGCGCTTACTATGTACCAAGAACCAAGAGAAATAGTATAGAGATAGAAGGGAAGGCAGCCAGCATAGAGCCCAGTGGGACACTCATGGTTACCAGGCATGATGTGGATGAAGAGCCAGCTAAGGAGAGTGAGAAGGTCTGGCCATAGTGAAGTGCTCTGGGGCAGGTGTTGTCTTTGACCTTTCTTTGTATTTCCAGTGCTTAATACAGTGCCTGGAACATAACAGGCACTCAATAAATGCTTACTAACTGATTGAAAGGAGATCCTGGAGAGAATACTGTCACAAAAACTTAGAGAGACAAAAGTATCAAGAGAAGGCTGAACGATTGTATTAAAGGCTGCAATGTGTTGAAGAAAGGTCAGGACCAAGAAAAGGACATTGGATTTGGCATCTGAGAGATGGTTAGCAACATTAGTGAGGGAAGTTTCAGTTGACTGATGAGGACAGAAGGTCAGTTGTAGAGAGTTAAGAAGAAAGAGGAAAGCAAATAGAGGTGACTATTGTTAATGCCCTTTTCAAGGAGTTTACCGCAAAAGGTAGGAGATATATGGGACGAGAATTACAGAGGATGGATGGATCCAGAGAGAGAATGGTTTAAGGATGAGGGAGACATAGATATGTTTGTGGGAAGGGTGGAAGCATCCAGTACACAGGGAAATACTGAAGTGAGAGAATGGGGATGACAGAGGGAGCAGTCTGCTGGAGGAAACGGGCTGGAAGGAGACCCCTTGTCCAGGTAGAGAGGGGTTTGGCTCAGTAAGGAGTAAACACATCTCTGTGTGTGAGACAGGGCTCGGGGAGAAGATAGGGGCAAAAGCCATCTGAGTGATGTGAGAGGAAGAGGAGGGGGGAAGAAGGAGCTCTAGGGGAATGACCTCAATATTTTCAGTAAAATATTAGGGAAAGTTCTCAACTGATAGAGTGAGTGGGTGTGAGAAGGAGCCGTGGGAGGCTTGAGGAGGGATGACAATTTTCTGAAGAGCCAAGGTGTTGAGTGGGATAGTGAGTTAATTAGAGAAGTATAAAAAAAAATGCCTTAGAGCTCCAGGAGTAACTTTGTCGTCTTGTGGGAAAAACTGATCACTATATTATTGGTGAAGGAAGAAGCCTGGATCAAACCCATATTATGGAGAAATACTGGTAGACATTAGTTCTATTACACAGGATTTGGAATTGAAATTTGAAAATACCTCGGTGAATTTGACACCTGCCCTTTACCAATTCATTGTCGATGGTTTGCATATTGGAAAAAGACGTGAAATGGCATTTTGGGACATGCCTTTCATTATTCTGATTACAGAGCAAAGTAGCTGTAGAAGAATGAGGTTTTCTGGGAAGTGATCTCCCTGGACCTAGATTTTGGAAAGCATCTGTCTTTTTTTCTTTGGTGATGAAACAGCATACACTGCTGTTTGTGGTGATGACAGATGAACAATGTGGATCTGGGTGCATGTGACCATATTGTTTCTGTAGAACCACAGGAAGGTTGTGCTTGGTTGGGTCATTTTTCAGTTGTGTCCGACTCTTTGTGACCCCATTTGGGGTTTACTTGGCAAAGATACTGCAATGGTTTGCCATGTCCTTCTCTAGATCATTTGATAGATGAGGAACTGAGGCAATGAGCATTAAATGACTTGCCTGGGGTCATACAGCCAATAAGTGTCTGAGGCCAGATTTGAACTCAGGAAGATTAATCTTCCTGACTCCAGGAAGAGTTCCATCCATTGTGCCACCAAACTGCCCATGGTTGTGCAACCTTATCCCCATGGGTTCCCTCTAATGCATATGTGAGTATTGGCAGATTAGGTGGTTTACTGAGAGGATATCTGGGAGAGCTCTCCAGGGTCTTTGGTGCTGAAGTGATGTTTCTTATATCTGTTGATATCTCATCCATCCTAAGCTGTTGTGTAAATCCTTCAACGCTCATTTTGACAAAAGGTCAAAGTGGGGATAACGACTTTTCACACTGCAGAGAGTAGGATGTAGAGAGGAATTCCAACAAAGAATTAAATTCAGGCCAATAAGTAGCTTTTGAATGTTCAGGAAGCAAAATTGAATAATTTTTAGAAGTGACTTTCCTTTTGACATTTAAAAAAGAAATTTACCTCTCATCCTTCTAGTCTTAGAACATCTAGAGGGATGAGGGTACACTAGTGAGATAAGTGGATAAGAGGCAGCAGAATCTAATGGCTACACCAATCACTTCTGAGTCAGGAAAATCTGGGTTCACATCCTACCTGACTAGCTGTGGACACTGACTAGCTGTGTGACCTCAGACAACTCCCATCACCACTTTGGGGTTCAGTTTTTTCCTCTGTAAAATGAAAAGGTTTGACTAGCTGACCTTTGAGGTCCCTTCCAACTCCAGATCTCTGATCCTAAGTGTGATTTGGGGCAAGTCCTTTCACCTCTCTGGGCTTCATCTTCCTCTCTAGAAGAAGGGGATTGGACTGTGAGGGTGCTTTGAGCTGCAGATTTAAGCGTGTGATCCTGTGGACCCATTTGATGGCTTGAGGTAAAGGCTGGGTGAAGAGGAAACTGAGGCAGCAGATAGAGAACACACACAAGACATTGGAAGGCCAGGCTTTGTTTGGAATGGAGGTTATAGTCCAATGGGAGCAATGGTGGGATATGGAGTTAAAGGAGCCAGATTAAAGTCCCAGCTCTACTACTGCTACAAAGACTACATCAAGAATCTCCCTCAATTTTTGATTTTTGAGTACTCCAGGGTTAATTTTTCTTTTACACTAGGCTTGGGCTTCCCTGATTTGGCACTGGTAGAGTCTTGGACAAAATTGGCTAGTCACTTAACAAATATCCTTCATGGCTCAGACCAGCCATTTTCTTGCACATATTTCCTCCAAGTTTTCTCCTTGTCAGTGGGCTACATTAACACTTTCCCTGGCATATGGCCTCTTGGCCTTGTAATTGGCCCATTTCCTTCGAGTCACCTGCTTGGTGATCCTCTGACTTGGCTGCCTGTCTCTCTTCCAAGTAGAAGAGTATGGTCATTGGTCTCCTCAGCTTCTCATGGCAGGGGTGACCTGGGAGATAGTCTTTGTGCTGACCCTCAACCCTCCACCACCTGTGGAGGGGGAATATTTATTGTGTCTGTATTTATTGAGGGCCCTGAGTCACCTAAGGTCTCCATGCTCTAGACGAGTTTCTTAGACACTGCAAGAAGAGAAGGTGTCAATTGAGAGATGTTTCTTCTATGGGAGTCCCCCATAACCCTCAGGTGTGCAGTCCCTATCCCTACAGTGGTCTGATGAAGATATTTCAGCCTCCAGTGGCACCAGTTTAGATGCCTTGGCCCCCTCAGGGTCTCTGGGTCCCCTAGGTGATGCTCCTTATGGGTGGGGCACCATCCTGGAGCCTGGGAGGATCCCCATCCTTTTGCCTCAACTCTCCTTCTTCATTGGGGGTGGGTAGCCCAACAGCAATTACCTCTAGTTTTCCCCGGCCCAAACAGGGTCAGTGACAGACATGTTTGCATGCCTGGGTACCTCCGTGTCCCTCCCAGCTCCTGGCCAAATTTTGTCTCCTCATGCCTGGAGGAAGTAGGCTGAGACCCAGCTCTGCCCCAGACCAGCCCTTTCTTCCACTGCTCTGGGAGTTGTCAGGAATCCAAGTCCCATTTAGCGGCTGGTGGTCTGCTGCTGCTGCTGCAGCTACTGGGCTGTTCCTTTAAGTGTAGCTCAGGACACTGCACCCCGACCCTTGCCAACCCTGCCCTCCCCCTCCAAGCTGAGGTCAGTTGCCCCATCTCATCCCACCCAGCCCCAGAAGCTGCCCTCAGGAACCTGGGACCTGGTTCAGCCCTGGGCCCTCCTCCAAGCACTGTGGCTCTTTCCCCTCCCCAGGCTGAATGATCAGGATTGAGGGAAATGATTGGGGGGGGGGCCTCCTCACTCTTCTGTGCATGATAGCACAGAGACCCCTCCCCTCTTTTCTCCCTCCTCCCTCTGCTTTGGGTGGAGACTAGGCCTGCCTCTAGTGTGATGTCAGTGTACCCATGGGGGAGGGGAGGCCAACCCTTGCCCAAGGTCAGCCCGGTTTTTCTCTAGAGAAGGAAGAGGAGGGGGAGGACGACGGGGATGAGAAGGGTGATGAAGAGATGGAGGAGGAGGAAGAGGAAGAAGAGGTAGAGAGGGAGGTGAAGGAGTGACTTCCCTTTTTCTCTCAGTCTGGAGGGGGGGGTGGAAGCTGGAGATCTGCCCAGCCCTAACCTCTTCCCCTCCCCCTCCCATGATACCCCTCCCTCTCCATCTCCTAGGGATGGCAGAAGTTGCTACACTTTCCTACATGGGTGTGTATGGAGTAAGCCAGCCCCCTTCTGCCACAGCCCTTCCTGCTGCCCCTCCTGTCCCTCTGCATCCCCCCCTTATATTTTCTTCTGTTTCCTCTTCAATCTTCACCTGAACCTCCCCCCCTTCCAAATAGGCTTGTCTTAGTGCATAGGGGCATGTGTGTGGGCTTGGGTGGGTCATGGGAGTATTAATACCTTCTTTTATGTGTGTGTTGTGTGTGTAGGATGATAGGATCATGTGTGTACCTGTGTGTACCTGTGTGTGTCTGCTACTCCAGAGCTGCTTCTGCCTGGGGCTTCCTGCCTGCTCAGGCCTTTGTCTGGAGGTCTGGGGCTTGGGGGGCCGTGGGAAGGGGTGCAGTGGAAGAATCAGGGAGAAGCCTTTGAGGACACTCCCTCCCTGCCCTCCTCACGTGGACTTTTCCAACCTTCCTTCCTCCCATCCTTGACTTCGCCTTGGGGCTTTGCCTTCCTCATCCTCAGAAAGAGGAGGGTGAATCTTTCCCAGCGATGGCTGGATAAATCTTTCCTGGGAGAGGTGACTTGGACCTACATGCAGACAAATCCTTTATTTACTCTTTTAATAGAGCAGTACTATTCTGACTATCATTCTGGAGGGCACAAATCTTCTCTTCCACCCTTTCCCCATTCTTTTTAATTCCATTTAAGGTTTCCTTAAAGGAATCTAAGCTACAAGAGGCTTCTGTCTGGTGGTTTTGTGTAGTCATTTGGTAAAAGCATCCCACTGGGGTATTTAATTTTCAGGCCAACTTCATCAAAACATTTCTTAAAGTAATTTACTGTATCCCGATCAGAAGAACCTCAGATTGGCTAATGGTGACTGGGTTGTCTTGGGCCCATTTGCCAATCAGTGAAATACCCGCAGGTTTGGGCCCATAATATGGAGACATACAACGTGCTGGTCTCCCCTTGTGTGTGTGGGAGGTGACTTCAGCTTCTTAGGAAGTTTAGTCACTCATGGGAACTTGGCTAAAATTTTACATTATGCTAGATTTTTTTTTTACCAAGTAGTGTGGACTACCTGAATTAAAAACAGGGGCTTTTGAAAATCAGTTCTTGAGTAAACCGTATAACCTTGCTTGTGTCAGTGCCAAGCTGCAGGTTTTCACTAGTCCCTGCTGGCAGGGTCATTACCTGCCCTCCAGTAGGGTGCTAGCTCTGTGGTGCACATGCCCAGGGCCTCCCCCTGTGGCCACAAAACTCTGAGACAGTTTAGGACTCTTCCCTTTCTTTTCTCTATATCATCTCTTTTGTTTGGCGTCCTTTACTTTAATGGTATATATATATTTTTCTGGTTTCAACCAGCACCTGGTAAAAGGGGCGTTTCCATGTACCTCATTATGGAACAGAAAGAGGATACTGTCCCTGAGCCCTCGGATCTCTATGATTTGCAGACTGAAAAAAGAGAGTTGTTTTAATGTGCACTTCTCTCATTATGAGGGATTTGGAACACTTTGCCATAAGGCTATTGATAGCTTGGATTTCTTCCTTTGAAAACTTCCTGTCCCTTTGACCTATTGGAGAACGGCTCTTAATCTTAGAAACTGAAATCAGTTCCTTCTATATCTTGCATAGGCAACAATCCTTAGAGAACATTACTGCAAAGATGTTTTTCCTCGTTTAACTCTTGCCCTCCTTATTTTGACAGCATTTGATCTGTTTGTGCAAAAACATTTCAGCTTTATAAAAGCAGAATCACCCATTTTATTTTCTGTGATTCTCTCTGTTGCTTGTTCTGTCGTGATCTCTTCCCCTATCCATAGATGTGAAAAGTAATTCCCTCCTTGTTCCTCTAATTTGCTGTTGAATCCCCTTCTACACCTAATTCATGTAACCATTTGTAATTGTTTAATTTGAAAGGTGCATTGAGAGGGGCAGCTAGGTGGTGCAGTGGATAGAGCACCAGCCCTGAAGTCAGGAGTACCTGAGTTCAAATTTGGCCTCAGACCAAAACAGTTGACACTTACTAGCTGTGTGACCCTGGGCAAGTCACTTAACCCCAATTGCCAAAAAAAAAAGTGCCTTGAGGTTTTGATGATTTATTGAATTTCTGGCAAACTGCTTTTCCCTTATCCCATCTGTTTTTTTTTTCATGAAATATTGTGTGCTCCCTTCCCCCCCACCACAACTGCTGTCTTTGAATTTATTAAACACTAAGTTATTTCATGTGTTTGCCTCTGTACATTGCATAACTAATCTTTTCCATTGATCAACTTCTCACACTTTTAACAAGTTCCAACTGGGCCTGAAGTCAGGAAGAATCATCTCCTTGAGTTGAAATATGGTCTCACACACTTACCACCTGTGTGACCCTGGGCAAATCACCTCACTGTGTTTCCCTCAGTTCCTCATCTGTGAAATGAACTTCAAAAGGACATGGTAAACCACTCCAGTATCTCTGTGAAGAAAAGCCCAAATGGGGTCAGGAAAAGTCAGATAGGACTAAACAACAGTAAATGTTCTCACAATCACTGATTTGTAGTATAGTTTGGAACCGCCCCTGTCTTTCCTCCTTCCCCACCTCCATTACTACCCTTGATGTGCTTGACCTCTTTTAAGACTTTTTTATTGATGTTTACTGTTTCTTACATCACAAAGGTGTCCCATGTATCCCTCTCTCTCCCCATCCTCAAGAGGTATGTCATGTGACATACAGTATTTTCTTTTGTTTTAGGGAGGAAAAGAAAAGTGAGCAGAACCGATTGATGCATTCAGGAAAAGGTGTACAATATGTAACACCTGTGGACCTCTCACATCGTGGATGTGGTAGGGTGATGGTGTCTTCTCAAGTCTCCTTGTCAGTCCCACTTGAACTTTTGTTACAGATAAGTTTTAAATTTTGTGTCTCATTCTTTCCATTTCAGTTGTTGTAGTTACCGAGTATATATACTGTTGGGATTTTTTGGACTCTGCTTAATTCACTTTGCATTACTTCACAAAGATCTTTCCATACTTCACTGTATTCATCACACACATCATTTCTTACAGCCTGAAAGTAGTATTCCAGATCGTTCATGTTCTACACCTTGTTTAGCAGTTCCCCAGGTGATAAACATCTACTTTGTTTCCAATTCATAGCTGTTGCAAAGAGTGCTGTAATGAGAATTTCTGCATATGTGGGGACTTTTTTTCTTATTGATGACTTCCTTGAGCTATAATGGAGTCGTTATTCTGTAGGCTTTGTGGACCTTTTTGTTACTTTCTTTACATAATTCCAAATAACTTTCCAAAACGGATGTGTCATTTCACAGCTCCACCAATGAGGTATTAGTTTGTGTATACCCTTATCCCCTTGTTCAGGTATCAAAAACATATTTGTGCTGTAAAAGAATCTGATAGGACCCCTTCTTTACCTGTTGTTTTAAATAGTTTATATGGTACTGGGATGAGATATTTGTACATGTTTATTACAATTTACCTACATATCCATGTGGTCCTGGGACTTTTTCCTAGGGAGCTCATTTGTACCTAGTTCAATTTGTTCTTTTAAGGTAGGGTTATTTAAGAATTCTATTTCCCCTTCTGTTAACATGGGCAGTTTATATTTTTGTAAGTATTCTTCCACGTCACATAGATTGTTAGTTTTTCTGGCATATGATTGGTCATAATAACTCCTAAACATTGCTTTAATTTCATCTTCATTGGCTATGCATCCACCCTATATAAGATAGATTTCTATACCCAACTGAATGTGTATTATTCCCTCTTTGATAGAAATCCATTGAGAGTAAGGTTCAAGCAATGTTCGGTCCTCTCCTTTCTTTCCCACCGTTGAAATAGGTTTTCTACACCTTTAAAGCAATATAATTTACTCTGTTTTTTCTCTCCCTTCCCTCTTCTCACAGTTCAACCCTCCTTCTCACTCCTTAATGTTTTTATATCATATCATCAAAGTCCATTTAGACCCACACTCTCTGTCTATGTATACTTCTTCTAGTGGCCATGCTTTATCCACCCCACCACCTAGCTTCCCCTAAGATACAATTCTTAAGAGTTATAAGTGTCATGTCCCCTAAGCCAACCCTGCCCTCCCCCTCCAAGCTGAGGTTAGTTGCCGCACCCCATCTCACTCAGCCCCCAGCAGTTGCCTTTAGGAACCTGGAACGTGTTTCAGCCCTGGGCCCTCCTCCAAGCACTGTGGCCCCTTCCCCTCCCCTGGCTGGGTGATGGGAGTTAAGAGAAATGACTGGGAGGGGCCTCCCTACTCCTCGGTGCCTGTGGTGACACAGCCTCCTCCCCTCTTTTCTCCCTCCTCCCTGTGTTCTGGGGGAAGACTAGCCCTGCCCTACTGTGACATCACTGTACCTCCCCCTCCCTTGATACCCCTCCTTCTCTATCTCCTATGCATGGCAGAATTTCCTACACTTTCCTACATGGGTGTGTATGAGGTAAGCCCCCCAATTCTGCCAATGCCCCTCCTGATGCCCCTCCTGTCTCTCTGCATACCCCCCTTATATTTTCTTCTGTTTCCTCTTCCTTAGTCTAGTTTGGATTTTTTCCTTTGAAAACCTCCTATTCCTTTGACCTATTGGAGCATGGCTCTTCATCTTAGAAAGTGGAATCAGTTCCTTCTATATCTTGCACATGCAACACTCCTTATAGAACTTTGCTGCAAAGATGTGTTTTCTCATTTAACTGTTACAGTTCTCATTTTGACAGCTTTTGATCTGTTTGTGCAACAATATTTCAACTTTATAGAAGTAGAATTATCCATTTTATTTTCTGTTATTCTTTTTGCTTGTTCTGTTATAACCTCTGCTATCCACAGATGTGAAAAGTAATTTCCTTCTTGTTCCTCTAATTTGCTGCCGAATCCCCCTTTATACCTAATCCGTGGATCCATTTGTAGTTTAATTTGAAAGGTGCTATGAGGTGTTGATGTCCTGTTGAATTTCTGGCAAACTGCTTTTCCCTTATCCCATCTGTTTTTTTTTTCATCAAATAGTGTGCGCTCCCTTTCCCCCCCATCCAATTGCTGTCTTTGGATTTATTAAACACTAAGTTATTTTATTTGTTTGCTTCTATACATTGCATAACTAATCTTTCCCACTGATCAACCTCCCACATTTTAACAAGTTCCTGTTGTTTTCCAGGCAGCTAGGTGTCCCACTGGGCCTGAAGTCAGGAAGAAGCATCTCCTTGAGTTGAAATCTGGCTTCAGACACTTACCAGCTGTGTGACCCTCAGCAGGTCACTTCACTCTTTGCCTCAGTTTCTCACCTGTCAAATGAGCTTTAGAAGGAAATGGCAGACCACTCCAGTGTCTTTGCCAAGAAACCCCCAAATGGGGTCAGGAAAAGTCAGATAGGACTAAACACCACCACCGATTGTTTTCATAATCACTGATTTGTAGTATAGATTGTATCTGCTATTGATAATCACTAACCCAAACCCCTTTTTTCCTGCCTTCTCCACCTCCATTATTACCCTTGAGATATTTGACCTCTTTTTAAACTTTTTTATTGATGTTTTCTGTTTCTTACATTGCCAGGGTATCCCATGTATCCATCCCTCTCCCCATCCTGAAGAGCCATGTCATGTGATAAAGAGTATGTTTTTTTCTTTTAGGGAAGAAAGGAAATGTGAGCACAACTGATAGATGCATGTGGAAAAGGTGTGCAATGTGTAACACCTGTGGACCTCTGACGTCCTGAACAGGGTAGGGTGATGGTGTCCTCTCACGTTTCCATTTCATTCCTACTTGGTCTTTAACATTTTGGTTAATTTTTTGCGTGTCATTCTTTCCACGTCAGTTGTTGTAGTTACTGTGTGTATGTACTGTTTTTTTTTTATTCTGCTTAATTCACTTTGCATCCGTTCACAAAGATCTTTCCATACTTCTCTGTACTCATCACACACATCATTTATTACAGCCTGGTAGTGGTGTTCCATAACGTTCATATTCCGCACTTTGTTTGGCAATTCCGCAGGTGATAAGTATCTACCCACACAAGAACAGTAGGGGCAGACCTGCTCCTTTCTTTGGTGACCCCTGTCCCTCCCTGCCTGACCTGATCTTTGTCTCCCCCTGCAATGGACACACAATTTGGTTATAAAAAAACAGACGGGATAGGGGAAAAACAGTTTGCTAGAAATTTGGTATGTCAAGACCTCTCACTGCCTACCAAATTAAACTACCAACAGATAACATGAATTAGGTGTAAAAAGGGAATCAATAGCAAATTAGAGGAGCAAGGAGGAAATTACTCTTCACATCCATGGGTAGGGGAAGAGGTTATGACAGAACAAGCAACAGAGAGAATTACACAAATTAAAACGAAGAATTCTGCTTTTGAAGAGTTGAAATGTTTTTGCACAAACAGATTAAATGCAGTTAAAATGAGGGGTAACAGTTAAGTGAATAAAAACATCTTTGCAGTAAAGTTCTCTAAGGACTGTTGCATATGCAAGACGTAAAAGGAACTGATTTCAATTTCTAAGATTAAGAGTCATTCTCCAGTAGGTCAAAGGAACAGGAAGTTTTCGAAGGAAGAAATCCAAGCTATCAATAGCCCTATGACAAAATGTTCCTAATCCCTCATAATGAGAGAAGTGCACATTAAAACAACTCTCTTCTTTCAGTCTGTACATCACAGAGATTGGCAGGTTCAGGGACAGTCCCCTCTTTTTGTTCCACAACAAGTTACATGAAAATGCACCTGGTACTGGTTGACACCAGAATAAAAAATAAATACGCTATTACACTAAATGATGCCAAAAGAAAGTGATGATATGAAGGGGAGGGGAAGAGTTCCTAGACTGTCTCCTCTCTCCTCAGCCTCAAGAACAAGGCAAGGATGAGAGGAAGGTAGGAAAAAAGGATGGAAATGTGCACCACAGCAGGGGAAGGAATATCTTCAGAGGCCTCTCCTTGCTGGACTCCACTGTACCCCACCCAATCTCATGACTCCCCAAGC
>NW_027555529.1:0-38187 GCF_003287225.1 Phascolarctos cinereus
CTGTAAAATGAGGAGTTTGAACTCAGGGACCTGCAAGGTTCATTTCAGTAACTAGATGCAGATCTGGGATCTAACGCTCTTCTTATGTGAGGTAAGCACTTCAAACTTCCTCAGGCTGATGCATATGAAAAGAGTTGGCTGATATTTTGTAAGCTGGCAGTCCCAGTTGGCAAGGCTTTGCTTGGTACCAAAGTCTGATGTTAGCTCCCACAGTTCTCATCACACACAGTCTGAGGAATGAAGGGATGGAGGGAGGAGTGAGAAGGAGAGGGGAAGGAAATGTATCAGAGACATCCTTCTTATACTTTCACTATAAAATAGAACAATTTGTGAGTTTGGGGAATATAACAGAGTAAAGCATTGCCTGAAGGGAGGCTTCTCACATATATATCAAAAATCACACTAGCCACACTAAATAAATGAATAAGCAAATAAAAGAATAAATGGACAACTAAATAAATAATTCCTAGCTAGCCTTTCTATTGTGTTTTAAGGATTACCAAGGGCTTTACAAATATGACTTCATTTTATCCTCACAAGAACTCTGGGAGGGATATATTACTATTATCCCTGTTTCACAGATGAGGAAACTGAAGTAAGTTGCTCAGAGTCACATAAGTAGTAAGCGTCAGAGGCAGGATCTGAACTCTGGTCTTCTGGACTCCAGGTCCAGTGTGCCATTCACTACACCACCTAGCTGAATGAATGAGATTTGCTAAAAATCTATATGAAAATGTGTAGTTTACTTAACAATAAAATAAAGAAAACAGAGTTCTCACACAATAAAAGCATTTTAGGATCAACTAACTGGCGACAGCGTATTGGATTTGGAGTCAAAGCCTCTGCAAAGAAGCCAAGCAGACTGAATTTTGTCCATCTCTAACAACGAAGTGAATTAAGAACAAGATATCAATGGACAGTCAATTATCGGTAAGGTGGCCACACTGCTATAATCCTAATGGTATGCCACGAGCATCAAGTGATGACAAAAGTTTGGGTTCTCTTTGGCACCATCAGATAACAACCATTAAAACAGAAGTATATAGAGGCAGTGGATAGAGCACTGGCTCTGGAATCAGGAGGACCTCAGTTCAAATGTAGCCTCAGACGAGCCACTTGACATGTATTAGCTGTGTGACCCTAGGCAAGTCACTTCACCCTCTTTGCCTCAGTTTCTTATTGGTAAAATGAGCTGGAGAAGGAAATGGCAAATCACTCCAGTATCTCTTCCAAGAAAACCCCATATAGAGTCATGAGAGTCAGACACGATCTAACAAAAAGGCATGAGGTAATAAGAGACTGCACCAATATGGTGGCAGTGTCAGAGAAAGGAATGCATAGAACATGTTGAAAAGGTAGAGATGACAACACTTGGCTACAGACTGGATTGTGGAGGGAGGGAAAGTGAGGAGTCAAGCATGACCCCTAGGTTTCAAGGCTGGATGACTGGGGGGGATGGTGGGTACCTTCAACAGTAATAAGGAAGTTAGGGAGAGGGGAGAGTTTAAGTGGAAGAAGACAGTAAGTTCAGGTTTGGACATACCGAGTTTCAGATGTTTAGGGAACATCTTATTAGAGATGTCTCATAGGCAGTTGGTGATTCAAGGCCAGGGTCAGCAGAGAGGTAAGGGCTGAATTTCACCCATAGTTACCCAAGACATTCCCATGCACAAAATGTCATCTCCCACCACTATGCTCTTGTCCAGGCTGCCTCACCTCCACTTCTTCCTGTTCCTAGCTTCCTTCAAAGCACCAGCTCAGATGCAACCTTCTCGAAAAGGTCTTCCTGATTGCCCCCTCAGTAGTTAGTTCCATCTCCCTCTTTTTTTTTTTATTCAGAGCCATCTTTCTTGTGAATTCAACAATCACAAAGATTTCAAGACATGAAGAAAAGGGAAGAGGCTTGTGCCAGAAACCATGAACTTCTTCATACAGTGTTTTTCTTTAAATATATAAGTTGAAGCAAGCACTAACAAAGTTCTCTAATTGATCCCCCTTCTGCACCTCCCTTCCCTTCCCTCTGTGTACCTTTTATACTGCTTCATTTATATATTTTACATGCCTGTTGCTACCCTCCAACGCCTCCACACACAAGTCCTTCCTTACAACAAAGTAAAACAAATCAATATATTGCCCTCATCTCATTGTGTATGTCTGGTCCTATAGCTCCTGCCCTTCAACCCTTCTCTCTGCCAATAAGCGGTCATCATCAGTCTTCAGAATCCAAGATTGGTCAAGACTTTGGTCAGAGTTCTGAGGTCTTTCAGAGTTGTGTTTACATTCTTCTGGTCTTCACATAAATTGTTCTCCTGGTAACAGTCTCTGCACCTGTTCATACAAGTCTCTCCATTGTCTCTGAATATGTCATATTCCTAATTTCCTCTGAGGAAGAGGAGGGCTCTCTCTCTCTCTCTCTCTCTCTCTCTCTCTCTCTCTCTCTCTTCGGGATAGGTGGGAAGGACACAAGTGTCAGAGCAAGGAGGAAGGTGAGGGACAGTAACTCTATCTCTTCAAGCCACATTGTATTACTTTGTATGTACTTGGTATTTGCTTCTCTGTATGCATGTTGCAAATACCCAGTAGACTACAAGACCTTTGAGGGGAAACACTGTTTTGATTTTTAATTAAGAGGGGAAAGGGATTGTACTGGGAGAAGAGGAAAGGAGGAAGCAGAAGAGAGTTCATGAAGAGGCATAAAGACCTATTACAGTAGAGGGAAAGAAGGGAGGGAGATGAACATTGCTTGAACTTTACTCTCATCGGATTTGGCTCAAGGAGGGAATAACATACTCAGGTATGGAGATCTAACTTGCCCTGTAGGAAGTAGAAGGGGAAAGGGGAAAGAAAAGAGAGAGAGCTGATAGAAGGGAGGGCAGACTGAGGGAGGTGGTGGTCAAAAGCAAAACTCTGGAAAGACAGTAAATACGGATTGGAAACTAAATAGCCTAATGCTAAAGAATGAGTGGGTCAAACAACAAATCATAGAAACAATCAATAACTTCATCTAAGAAATGACAATAATGAGACAATATACCAAAACTTATGGCATGTAGTGAAAGAAGTTCTTGGGGGAAATTTTATATCTCTAAATGTTTACATGAATAAAATAGAGAAAGAGGAGAACAATGAATTAGACATGCAACTACAAAAAGCTAGGAAAGAAACAATTTAAAATCTCCAATTAAATGCCATTAGAAATTCTGAAAACCAAAGGAGAGATTAACAAAATTGAAATTGAGAAAACTATTGAAGGAATAAACAAAACTAAGAGCTATTTTTATTTCAAAAAATACAATAAAAGAGATACACCTTTAGTTAATTTGATTTTAAACAAAAAGAAAAAAGAAAATCAAATTACCAGTATCAAAAATGAAAAGGGTGAATTCACCACTAATGAAGAGGAAATTAAAACGATGATTAGGAGCCATTTAGCCCAACTATTTGCCAGTACATTTGACAATCTTAAGGAAATGGATGAATATTTACAAAAATATAAATTGCCCAGATTAACAGAAAAGGAAACAAAATATTTAAATGATCCCATTTCAGAAAAAGAAATTGAACGAGCCATCAATGAACTAGCTAAGAAAAAAATCTCCAGGGCCAGATGGATTTACAAGTCAATTCTATCAAACATTTAAAGAACAATTAAATTCAATACTATATAGACTATTTGGGAAAATAGGCAAAGGAGCCTTACCAAATTCTTTTTATGATACAAATATGGTGCTGATACCTAAACCAGGAAGAGCCAAAACAGAGAAAGAAAATTGTAGACCAATTTCCCTAATGAATATAGATGTAAAAAGTTTAAATGAAATGTTAGCAAAGAGATCACAGCAACTTATCATGAGGATAAAATACACTATGACCAGGTAGGATTTGTACCAGGAATGCAGGGCTGGTGTAATATTAGGAAAGCTATCAGCATAATTAACCATATCAACAACAAAACTAACAGAAATCATAAAATTATATTATCTCAATAGATGCTTTTGACAAAATGTTGACAAATTTTGACAAAATAAAACACCCATTCCTATTTTAAAAAAAAACACTAGAGAACATAGGAATAAAGGGAGTCTTCCTTAAAATGATAAGTAGCACCCATGAAAAACCATCAGCAAGCATTATCTATAATGGAGATAAACTAGAAGCATTTCCAATAAGATCAGGGGTGAAGCAAGGATGTCCATTATCACCACTGTTATTCAATATTGTACTAAAAATGTTAGCTTTAGCAATAAGAGAAGAAAAAGAAATTACAGGAATTAGAATTAAAAGTCACTAAAGTGTGTGTACTCTTACTTATGGACACCATTAGTTGGCTCTGTAACTCAAAGAGATCTAAGAAAAGGGAAAATAACTCAAACATATAAAAGTTTGATAGCAGCTCTTTAGGGGGAGGCAAAGAACTGGAAGCAAAGGGAATGCCCATAAATAGAGGAATGGCCAAATAAGTTATCGTATATGAATGTCATGGAATACTCTTATGCCACACAATAAAAAAAAATTATGAAAAGGAAGGTTTCCAAGAAACCTGGGAAGGCTTTTATGAACTAATGCACTGTGAAATACACAGAAAAAGGAGAACAGTTTAATAATAACATTATAAATACAAACAACTTTGAAGGACTTGAGAACGCTGATCAATGCCATAGCCAATTATGATTCTAGAGGACCATTCAAGAAGAACGTTACTTACCTCCTGACACAGAGGTGAAGGCCCGCAGACAACAAATGAGACATACTTTTTTTAACACCACCATTTGAGAATTTGTTTTATTGATTATGCATATCTGTTAGAAGGAGTTTGCTTTTCTTTTTTAGGATGTATGGGGAGAGGTACAGAAAACAAATATTTGTTAATTTTGTAAAAATTAGTTAACAAAAGTAAATACATGAGTCAACCAACCAACAAGCATTTATTAAGTGCCTACTCTCTACCTGATTGTTTGCTGTGGTTGGGTTATGAATACAAAGAATGAATAGATGTGTAAATTATAAAAGTTTCCTGGGAGCTTGGTTAACATAAATCAGTTGAGTAAGGTCTTATCAATCAAGGAAAGCCAATAAAATAAGTGGTATGATGAGGATGGGATGCCTTCCCCCTCTTGGAAGGATGACTCATAATGTGAAGGAAGAAAGAGCTCAGATTTATAAAGAGAGCAAGAGCTTCATTAGGGAGAAATTTTACTGAATTATGTTACCTGGACTTTTGGAACCAAATGGAAGAGAGTTTACATCCGTGGAAGGATACAAAGACCTCAAAGATACAAAAGGAACAATATTTGGGTTTAACAGTAAAAATATGAGCCTTCAAAACCAGCCTTGAAGATAAGTAGGGATTTTTTTGTTTTTTCTTTATAAAGACTGGGCCTCTCTATCACTCAGGCTGGAAGTTCAGTGGTCACTCATGGGATTGATCTCAATGCTGATCTGTGTGGAAGCTTTAACCTGCCCCATTTTTCCTAACTGAGTCATTTTGCCTCTGTGTAGTCAGCCTGGTGCCCCACCCCTTCCTGGGATATAATACTATTCAATTCAATAGCAGAGTTCCTAAAAAGCTTTGTGCAAACTGAACTTTTACATATTTACTGCTAATAAGTGCCTTAGCTATCATTTCCCCTTTCTTGGCCTCAGCTTCCATAACTGAGACCACATGAATGCTGGAATTTCTTCCACCTCTCAAATTCTTTGGTTCCTCATCTGTTGGATTTAATGGCCTTTTCAATTTCCTTGCAAATCTAAATCTATAATCCACTTTAAGGAAACTGTGTAATAAATCATTTTGGAGTGCAAATAGTCACTCCCTAATGTCCCTGTTCCATAACTTCTAGTTTTATTGACACTGTCATCTGCAAAGGTCCAAAGGTAACAACACCAACCTTGAGTATGCTCTGACTGCAGAATCCTGTGCCACCCACTGCATGGAGAAGCCTAATGGGAGATGAAGATCACAGGCATTTGGTCCAAGAATCTTAGACATGCTTGGAAATTCAAGGTTCAAACTATGGGTTCATAGCCTCATAGAGAAAGGTCATCTGGTCCAAGACCTCCTTCCTCACTTGACTTTCAAATGAGAATACCAAATTCCAGAGAGATGTTAGGACCACAGATTTAGAGCTAGAAGGGGATGTAGAGGCCATCTAGTCCACCCCCCCAACTTTTACAGATGGAGAAACTGAGGGCCAGAGAGGTTAATTACTTTCCCAAGATTACAGAGATAACAAATGTCAGAATCAGGATTTGAACTCAGCTCCTCAGATTCAGAATTTACTATTCCTTCTTATGCACTCTATTGCCCTCATTTGGGCATCTCCGAGAAGGGCACTCCCTTGTGACAGGCTAGGGTTATGGTGTGTCCTAATCATGCAGCAGGTAAGGTGGTGCAACAGGATCTGCTAACACCTAAGTCTCTGAAGACCATAGGTTTTGGTTTCAACTCTGCCTACCAACTTGCTGTATGATATCAAGCAAGCTCTCAGGCCCCCCTGCAATCCCAAATGTCTTGAATAACTTATGGGACCCAGGCTAAGGCCTCCAAGCACTTGGAAGGACTCTGGTTTAGGGGACAGGCAGTACAGTGCAGTAGAGAGAACCCCAGGCTTGCAGTTAGAAAAGCTGGGATGGGTGATTATTAGGGGGGAGAGCCAAGATAGTGGATTAGGGGCGGCCACCCAGCTGACCTCTCCTGACATTCCCCTCTAAACAACTTTCAAATCATGCCCCAAATCAAATTTTGGAGCAGCAAAGCCAACAAAAAGTTGGATGAGGTATTTTTCTGTCTTAAGAAAACTGAAGAGGTTGGCAGGAGAAGACTGTAACATGGGATTGAGGTCCATCCTAAGAATACACACATGGCAGCAGCAATAGTGACTGCAACAGCAGGAGCAGCAGCTTTGGAAGCTCTTGGCACAGAGGTGGTGAGAGTTCAACAGCTGCTCACAAAGAGATTACAGGACACTTTTGCTGGCACTGAGAATAGTGGGTGCTGATGATCAATTTTATTGCCCACACACTGTTCCTGGGTCAAAGTTCCAGGGCACAGAGGAGCTCTTGGGGCTGGTCACAAGAGAGCAGGGGTCCTGGTCACAGTTCCAGGGCCAAGAGGAGTACTGGCACTTTTGGCTGCAGGAGACCAGTGACCTTTTCTTGCTAGAGACCAGAACACAGACCAGGAGAGCAGTGACCATGCCTCTCTCAGAATCACACCACCTTGGAAGCACCAAAAAACTTGCAGACCCCCAGAACTACCTCTGAAAATGTCAGCATGAAAAAGCCTAAAGCTTGGCACAGTGCCTCGCCACCCCAAGGTGAGCAGAACCCAACTTTCACATCAAGTTCAAAGTCAAGAAACAGTCTACAAAGATGAGCAAACCACACACACACACACACATACACACACACACACACAAGAATTTGACCATTAAAAGTTAATATGGTGACAGGGAAAACCTAGACATAAACTCAGAAGAAGAGAACAATTTAAAAATAGCTACTAAAAAAACTCGAAGAAAAGTGCAAATTGTATCGAAACAAACAAGAGGTCCTAGAAGACTCAAAGAAAGTGATGAGTAGAAGAGGAAAAATTGGGAAAAGAAATGAGAGTAATGCAAGAAAATTATGAAAAGAGAATTAACAAATTAGTAAAAGAGGCAGAAAATATACTAAAAAAAAAACTTTCTAAAACAGAATTGTCCTAATAGTAAAAGAGGCATAAAAACTTACTGAAGAAAAGAACTCCTTAAAAAGCAGAATGGGCCAAAATGGAAAAAGTGGTTCAAAATCTCACTGAAGAAAATAATTGCTTAAAAATGAGACTTGGGGGCAGCTAGGTGGTGCAGTGGATAGAGCACCAGCCCTGAAGTCAGGAGGAACTGAGTTCACATCCAGCCTCAGACCAAACACTTGACCCTTGCTAGCTGTGTGACCCTGGGCAAGTCACTTAAACCCCAATTGCCTTAAAAAATCCCCAAATCCCCAAGAAATTAGACATGGGAAAGTCAAAGCTAATGACTCTATAAGATAGTAAAATAAAAAAAGTCAAAACCATGAAAAAATGGAAGAAAATAAAATATCTTATCAGAAAAACCTGGAAAATAGATTGTGAGAGAGAATTTAAGAATCATTGGACCGCCTGAAAGCCATAATGAAAGAAAGAGCCCATGGCAAAGAATTGGAAATTGAGGGGATGTCCATCAATTGGGGAATGACTGAACAAGTTGTGGTATATGAATATAATGGAAAATTATTGTTCCATAAGAAATGGTGAGCAGGTGGACTGCAGAAAAACATGGAAAGAGTTGCATGAACTGATGTTCAGTGAAGTAAGCAGAACCAGGAGAACACTGTACAGAGTAACAGCAGCATTGTGGGATGACCAACTTTGTGCAGTGCAATGATCTAAGACAATTCCAAAAGACTCGTGATGGAAAATGTTATCCACATCCAGAGAAAGAACTAAGGAATCTGAATGCAGATTGAAGCATACTATTTTCACTTTTTTGTTGTTATTGTTTTTTATCTTTCTCATGGTTTTCCTTTTGTTCTGATTCTTCTTTCACAACATAACGAATGTGAAAGTATGTTTAATATGACATGTATACTCTATATCAGATTGCATGCTGTCTTGCGGAAAAGGGAGTGGAGGGAGGGAGGAGAAATTTAGAACTCAAAATCTTATAAAAGCAAATGTTGAAAACTAAAAATAAATGAATAAATAAATGGATTTTTAAAAAGACTATAAAGCTAAAAATATTTTGTTCAGATATTATATTTTGAGATACCATATCAGATATCATATTTCTCATATCACATCAGAATAACATATCAGATATCATATTTCAAGAAATTATCAAGGAAAACCACCCTCATATCTTAGATCCAGAGGGCAAAAGAGAAATTGATCACCTCCCGAGAAAGATCCCAAAATGAAAACTCCCAGGAATATTATAGCCAAACCCCAGAGCTCCCAGGTCAAAGAGAAAGTGCTTCAAGCAGCAAGAAAGGGACCATTCAAATATCACGGAGCCATAATCAGTACCACACAAGATTTAGTGGCTTTCACGTTAAAGGAGCAGAGGGCTTGGAAAATTATATTCTACAAGGTAAAGGAGCTAGGATTCCAACCAAGAATCACCTACCCAGAAAAACTGAGTATAATCCTGGGGGTGGGGGTGGAAATGGATATTCAATGAAATAGAGGACTTTCAAGCATTCCTGATGAAAAGGGCAGAGCTGAATAGAAAATTTGACATTCCAACAAACAACTCAAGAGAAGCATAAAAAGGTAAACATGAAAGAGTAATCATTAGGGACTCAACAAAGTTAAACTCTTTGCATCCATATATGGCAAGATGATAGATGTAACTCCTAAGAACTTTATCATTATCAGGGCACTTAAAAGGAGTTTACATAGACAGAGGGCATGGATATGAGTCAATTTATCCTGAATGATCTCTAAGAAAAGGTGAAAGGAGAGAAAAAGAGAGGGTCCAGTGGGAGAAGGAGGAAAGAGAGAGACAATAGAGAATTTTTTTCACATAAAAAGAGGAAAAAGGAAGGGATTTTTTTTTTTTTTAGCAATTGGGGTTAAGTGACTTGCCCAGGGTCACACAGCTAGTAAGTGTCAAGTGTTTGGTCTGAGGCCAGATTGGAACTCAGGTCCTCCTGACTTCAGGGCTGGTGCTCTATCCACTGTATCACTTCACTGCCCCTCAAGGAAGAGTTTTTACAAAGGAGGGGGAAATGGTTGGGGCACGCAATGCTTAAATCTCATTTTTATCAGAATTGGTTCAAAAAAGAAAGACTATATATACACACTCAGTTGTATTTACAAGTGTCATGTATCCAATAGGGAAATAGGAGGGGATAAGGAAGGGGTGGTGGAGGTGATAAATGGGAGGTACCATAAAGGGAGGCAGTAATTAGAAGCAAAATAGACTTTTGAGGAGGGACAGTAGAAAGAGAGAGAGAGAGAGAGAGAGAGAGAGAGAGAGAGAGAGAGAGAGAGAGAGAGAGAGAGAGAGAGAGAGAGAGAGAATGGAAAGGAAATAACAGTTAGTGATCATTACTGTGAATGTGAATGGGATGAGCTCACCCATAAAATGAAAACAGATAGCAGAATAGATTAGAAATCAGGATTCAACAATATGTTATTTACAAGACACACTTGAAACAGAAAGACACACAAAGGAAAAATAAAGGGATGCAGCCAAATATGCTTGAGCTCAAGTAAAAAAGGCATGGGTAGCAATCTTGATCTCAGACAGTGCAAAAACAAAAATAGACCTAATTAAAAGAGATAAGTAGGGAAAGTACATTTTGCTAAAAGGTACCATAGGCAAGGAAGTAATATAAAAAAAAATTACAGCAAGTTTCAAGTGTCTCTTGTAAATAACATTTCTCGAATATATACTGAGGATAGAATTAAGTCAAAATTTTAAAAAATGAGAGCCATTCCTCAATTGATAAATGGTCAAAGAATATTAACAGGCAGTTTTCAGAAAAGAAATCAAAGCTCTCTGTAGTCATGAAAAAAATGTTCAAATCTCTATTGATTAGAGAAAGGCAAATTAAAACAACTCTGAAGTACCACCTCACATCTATCAGAAATGACAAATTTTGGAGGAGATGAGACAAAAAAGGTACATTAATGAATTGTTGGTAGAGTTGGGAACTGCTCCAACTATTCTGAAAAACAATTTGAAACCATACTAAAGGACTATAAAATAGTGCCTACCCTTTCACCCAGCAATACCACAACTAGGTCTGTATCCCAAAGTGATCAAAGAAGAAAAGGACTTATATGTACAAAAATGTTTACAGCAGCTCTTTTTGTGGAGGCAAAGAATTGGAAATTGAGGGGATGCCCATCAATTTCAGAATGGCTGAACAAATTGTGGCATTTAGCTGTGATGGAATACTATTGTGCTATGGGAAATGATGAGGGGAATGGTTTCAGAAAACCATGGCAAGACCTATATAAGATGATGCAAAGTGAAGTGACAAGCACCAGGAGATCGCTGTGCACAGGAACAGCAATGTCAAAATGATAATCAGCTGTGAAAGACTTGGCTACTCTGATCAATACATGATTCAAGACAATCCCAAGGAATTCATGATGAAAAAATTGCTGTCCTTCAGAGAGAGAGAGAACTGTTAAATTCTGAGGGCAAATTGAAATGCAGTTTTCTCATTTTCTTAATTTTGTCTTGCTTTTTATTTGAAATATGGCTAATATGGGAACGTTTTGCATGATTTCACATATATAGTGATGTCATACTGCTTGCCTTCTCAGTGGCTACAGGAGGATGTGGGAAGAAGGAGAGAGTTTGGAACTCAAACTTTAAAAAAAGTTAAAAAAAATAAATAATAAAATGGAGGGGGAGGAAAATCTGGGGTGGCATCTAGATCCTGCCACTTCATGCATTCACCATAGGTTCTTCATCTGCTAAATGGGGGTAATACTTATTTTTAGCACTTCCCTCCCAAGACGATTCAGTTGAGACAAGGGGTATAAAACACTGCAAACGTAAAGCTTCATATTACCCATAGTTCCAAACTGCAGATTTCAGCTCATGTGATCATCCCCCTTAAGCCCACCTCTTCTCCTCATTTCCTTATCCCATTTCAGGGTACCTCCACCCTTCTGGTCGTCTAGGTTTACACCCTAGAAGGAAGCCTCTCCCCTTTCCCTTACCTCCAGCATATAATCAGGTGCCAGGTTTCATCTATTCTACCTTCAGAATTACTCTGAAAGGAGGCCTGGAGGTGATGCAGTGGAGCGAGCACTGGACCTGGAATCAGGAAGTTCCAATCCAGATTCAGATACTTATTAGCTGTGTGATCCTGGGCAAGTCACTTAATCTGTACCTGCCTCAGTTTCCTCATCTGTAAAATGGGGGTCATAATAAGCACCTGCCTCTCAGGGTTGCTGTGAGGAGCAGAGGAGATAATATCTGTAATGCACTTTGTAACCTTAAAGCAGTATAGAAACGCTAGCTGTTATTCTCCAAAGTTACGCATATACTAAGCAATGATCCTGTGAGTTCTGATTCAATGCCTTTCCAATTATGTCACCTCTAACAGAATGCATGCTCCTTGAAGGAAGATAATCCCCAGTGCCTGGAACATAGTAGGCACTTAATGTGTTTATTGAAAATCTCCTTAATAAGTGTCTATTGAAAGTCTATGTCCGTTGGATGAGGCTATAGGAATTGTGATATATGAATGTGATGGAATTTTACTGAGAATGAAAAAACAATGAATATGAACTCCAAGTTAGAAACACCTGGGTTCCAATCTGGTCTCCAACATTTTATTAGGTCAATAACCACTTAATTGGAGGCAGCTAAGTGCCTCAGTGGCCTGGAGTCAGAAAGACCTCAGTTCAAATCTGACTTCAGATACTAGCTGTACAACCCCGGACAAGTCACTTAACTTCTTCTGCCTTAATCCCCTGGAGAAGGAAATGGCAAACCACTTCAGTATGTTTGACAAGAAAACCCTATGGATAGTATTGACATGCTACAACCAGACACAACCGAACAGTTCTAAAATAACCACCAACCACCTGTTCACACTCATCCATAAATTGGAAAAGGAAAAATCTAATAGGACTCTGGTACTACCACATAAAAAATGTGGAAAGTGTTGAATATATATCAGTTATTATTATCCAGCAGCCAGGAAAACTATACTGTCTGCATAAAAGAGAGATTATCTGAAACTGAGGCACCAACACTCCTACTCCACTCTGACCCTTACACCACGTCTAAATTATCACTTTTCTCTTTTATGTAACAGCTTTTCAGAAGACACTGATAAGTTGGAGACCATCCAGAGGAAGGCAATCAGAATGGGGAAGGGCCTGGAGATAATGTTATGGAGAATCAGCTGGAGGACATGGGCCCTGTAGCCTAGAGAGGAGAACACTTCCAGAGGAGACATCACGTCTGTGTTCAAGAATTTAAAGGGTTACAGTGGGGGAGAGGGAAAGGATTGACCTGTTCTTCTTGGCCCCAGAGCACAAATAGTGTGGGAAAGGTGCCTAGGACTAAATTTAGGTTTGATAGAAGAAAAATCTCCCTAACCACCATAGATCTTCCAAAGTAGAATGGGCTGCCTTGGGAAGAGAGGGGCTCCTCTCCCTAGAGATCCACCAGCAAAGACTAGTTGACTGCTTGTGGGTCAACACATAGTATAATGTAGTCTGGAGGACTACTGCCTTGTTGGTATAGTGGATGGAACGCTGGGCCCAGAGTCAGGAAGAACTAAGTTCAAATCTGGCCTCAGTTGGGACCCTGTGCAAGTCGATTAACCTCAGTTTCCCCAATTATAAAATGGTGATAATAAAAGCATCGACCTTGAAGGGTTATTGTGAAGTAACATTTGCAAAAAAGGCTTAGCGTAGTGTCTAACATGCAGTAGGGACTTATAAGTGCTCATTCCCTTCCCTACTTGTTGAGTGAGGACAGCTAGGTGGTGCAGTGGATAGAGTGCTGGGCATGGAGTGAGGAAGACCTGAATTCAAATCTGGCCTCAGAAACTTACTAGCTGTGTGACCCTGGGCAAGTTACTCAACCCTGTTTGCCTCATCTGTAAAATGAGCTGGAGAAGGACATGAGAAACCACTGGTATCTTTCCCAAGAAAATCCCAAATGGGGTCACAGAGAGTCAGACATGACTGAAAATGACTAAACAGCAACCTGTTAAGTTATATTGTAAAGCAAAGTGGCCTCAGAGAGCTCTTCCAACTTTAAGTTGGGTCATTCAGAGGACTAAGATTGGGGCAGATTTGAGAGTTGGGGTTGGCATGGAGCTTTGGATTGTGGCTGGCATTGAAGTTTGGGTTTAAAATTAGAGGTAAGATGTGGGTGATGAGATTACGGTTGGGGTGACGTTGGCATAAAGGCTGGCCTTGATATTCACTATGAGAGTTAGGATTGGATTGGGGATGAAAGGGAAAGCAGAAAAGGCAATCCACACCTGAAACTGAGCACTGGGGAGAAGGATTATTTTTAAATTTGAAAGTCACTTCAACTTTGCAAAGGAGATTACATCTATCTCTTCCAGTGTTTGCTCAATTAGTGGGAGGTGTAATCATTACCCTTGGCTGGCTTCTACTTACAACCACATGCAGACATTTTTATGAATAGGTCGTAGGTTCTGTGGTCTCAAGTGAAAGGTTAGTGGAGAGAGAACCAAATTCAAAACCTCTCCATACATATTGATCTGCCTGAAAGATCAGAGTTGACTTTAAGGTTTAAATCCTGTTTTCTCAGAGTAGCAAACCATTTCAAAGGAAATCAGAGAGGAAAACTCATTCTCACACAGCAATAAATACTGGGGCTGAAATCAGGTCAATTCAGTTCGACAGATCTTTCATAAGCACCTCCTATGACGTGTGTAGAAAGCATTCTATCAGGCTCTCTTTGTATAATGAATGGCCTTGTCCCAAGAAGAGGAAAATCTTAGGGTTACTTTTTGACCAAGACCAACTTCTGCCTTTCCCCTAGTTTTTATCTATCAGGGATAATGGCTAATACCCAGATAACTAGGGAACAGGGACTTGAACTCATTAGAAGGTGAACTCCTTTTGGGCATTTTCTTTTTTATCCCCATTCTTAGCACGGTGACTGGTATAATATAACACATACTTGACTGACTGATTTCATTGATCTAGGGAACTCGCATAAAAGGAAACTTCTTCTAGAAATGTAGGTAGCCACCTGCTCTGAGATAGAGTTATCGGGACAGCTGAGAAATAAAATAACGCTTCCAGGGTCACATAGCAATTAGTGTGTGTCAGAGGTGGGATGTGAACCCAGGTCTTCCTGGCTTGGAGGCTAGCTCTAGCCACTGTACCATACTCCTTCTCTCATAGATAATTCTGATTCCAAAAAATACCCGATGAGGGCATTGAAGAGGTGAAAATTCCCATCTGAGGGCCAAGGGAGAAGTCATTTCTGACTGAGGGCACTTAGGGAAGGCTTCATGAAGGCAGTATCATTGGAGAGTGCAACAACTCTCAAGAGGGAATAGGAATCCAATAGGGAAGAGTGGAAGAAAGGACCAAGTGGTTCTAGGCCCAGCAAACTGTGTGAGCAAAAGCCTGGAGGCCAGAAAGGTCAAGGCCCATGTGGAGAAAGGTAAATGTATGGAGGATGACTGGAGAGTAGGTGGGAATAACAGGGGACAGGGACAGGAAGCTCTAAAGGGGTCAGAGAGTGTACGGTGTTATAATACCCGTTAAGGTGAATGAACCTTCTTCAGGAGGAACATAGTAGCCAGAGCAGAGTTTTGAGTGCATTGCTTCTGGCTTGATAAGAGAGCCCCATGCCTTCACACCCAGGCATATCCTTCCAGAATTCAGGGCTGCCTCCATGCCCCAGTAAGATGATTTTCCTGGAGGTGATATGTGATGGTCTCAGTCTGATACCTTATCTACAATCATTTCATTTCAATTAAATTCAACAAGCTTTTCTTAACAACAATGGGTAGCATTTCTATATAGCGCTTTAAGGCTTATAAAACATTGTATGTATGTTATCTTACTTGATCGTCTCAACAATTGTATGACGTAGGTGCTATGATTATCCCCACTTTATAGACAGAAAGACTGAGGTTGAAAGAGGTTCATCAATTTGACTAGGGTCACTCAGTGAGGAAGTTTCTGAGGCAGAGTTTGAACTCAGCTCTCCCTAACTCCACACCTGGCACTGCCTCCTAGGCAAACTAAGGTGAAGTGACTTGCCCAAGGTCACACAGCTAGTAAGTGTCTGAGGCTACTTTTGAACTTAGGTCTTCCTGACTCCAGGCCCAGCACTCCATCCATTGATTCACCTTGCTGTGTAAGAAGGGGAATCGAAACTCAGGTTTCCCTAGCTCTGAGTCTGGCTTACTCTCCACCACTTCTCTCCCTAAAGGAGAATAAAATAAGGCTGGAAAAGAAGATTTCAGACAGACCAGAGGTCCTGAATTTGAGACTCAGATGGGGCCTGGCACCCATCATGACCAACACAATCCCTGCTATGTACCATATACCATAAGTGGTATCAAACCAGCCTTTACTTGAAGAGCTTTCGTGATGGGGAACTTACTACCTCTCCTGGGGCTCAGCCTTAATTGCTAGGAAGTTTTCCCTGACATCGGATTGAATTCATCCTCTTCTAACTTCTACCTATGATTCCTAGTTCTGCCCACCCAGACCAAGGAGAACAAATCGAATTTGTCCTTTACATAAAAACACAATCATCATGCCCTCCCTGAATCTTTTCTCTTCCAGTTAAACACCCACTCATTCTTATTAAACAGGAGCTCATCGTTCTGTTTGGTGCCTTTGGACGCTCCCCCAACTTCTCAATGTCATTCTTAAATTGTGGCACCCAGACCAGAACATGTTCCTCCAGATGAAGCCTGATGAAGGCAAGGTGCTCACTGTTCCTGGAAGCCAGCGCCCACTCCATGGAGCCCAAAGATTGCATTAGCGCTTTTTTTAATTTTTTTTTTTCCATATGCTTTTGAGTTGAAAATTTTTTCTCCCTTTCCCCCCCCCCAAGACGGAGCACAATCTGACATAGGCTTTACATTTACATACTCATTAAACATATTTTCACATTAGTGAAGTTGTAAGTAAAAATTAAAACCAATAGGAGAAACTATCAGAAAGATGAAACAAAACTCAACTGAAGGTAAAAATAAGTGAGAGCGATTAGACTTCCATAGTTCTTTCTTTGGATGTGGACAGCATTTTCCATCCCGAGGCCTCTGGAGACGTGTTCGATCCTCGTAATGCTGAGAACGGTTCAGTTTAACATTCTTAGTCATTGCATAACATGGCTGCTATTGTATACAAAGTCCTCTTGGTTCTGCTCACTTCACTCAGCATCAGACCATATAAGCCTTCCCAGGTTTTTCTGAAGTCAGCCTGTTCATCATTTCTTATAGAACAATAGTATTCCATTACATTCATATACCACAAGTTGCTCAGCCATTCCCCAATTGATGGGCATCCTCTCAATTTCCAATTCTTTGCCACCACAAAAAGAGCTGCTATGAATATTTTTGTACATGTGGGTCCTTTTCCCATTTGTTTGATCTCTTTGGGATATAGCCCTAGAAGTGCTATTGCTGGATCAAAGGGTATGCACATTTTTGTAGCCCTTTGGGCATAGTTCCAAATTGTTCTCCAAAATGGTGAGATCATTTCACAACTCCACCAACAATGTATTAGCATTCCAATTTTCCCACGTCCTCTCCAACATTTATCATTTTCCTGTTTTGTCATGTTGGCGAATCTGATAGGTGTGATGTGGTACCTCAGAGTTGTTTTGATTTGCATTTCTCTAATCAATAATGATTTAGAGCATTTTTACATATGACTATAGATGGCTTTAATTTCTTCATCTGAGAACTGCCTGTTCATATCCTTTGACCATTTATCAATTGGGGAATGGCTTGTATTCTTATAAATTTGTCTTAATTCTCTATATATTTTAGAAATGAGGCCTTTATCAGAAAGACTGGTTGTAAAAATTCTTTCCCAATTTTCTACCTTCCTTCTAATCTTAGTTGCATTGGCTTTGTTTGTGCAAAAACTTTTCAATTTAATGTAGTCAAAATTATCCATTTTGCTTTTGCTAATGTTCTCTATCTCCTGTTTGGCCACGAACTCTTCTGTTCTCTATAGATCTGATAGGTAAACTATTCCTTGTTCTCCCAGTTTACTAATGGTATCAGCTTTTATATCTAAGTCATGAACCCATTTTGACTTTATTTTGGTATATGGTGTGAGATTTGGGTCTATGCCTAGTTTCTGCCATACTCTTTTCCAGTTTTCCCAGCAGTTTTTTTTCAAAGAGTGGGTTCTTATCCCAGAAACTGGGGTCTTTGGGTTTATCAAATAATAGATTACTATAGTCATTGACTACTGCGTCTTGCATATTTAACCTATTCTACTGATCCACCTCCCTATTTCTTAGCCAGTACCAAGCAGGTTTGATGATTGCTGCCTTATAATACAATTTAAGATCTGGAATTGCTAGGCCACCTTCCCCTGCATTTCTTTTCATTAGTTCCTTTGATATTCTGGGACTTTTCTTTTTCCAAATGAATCTTGCTATTATTTTTTCTAACTCTATAGAATAATTTTTTGGTGGCTTGATTGGTATGGCACTGAATAAGTAAATTAGCTTAGGTAGCATTGTCATTTTTATTATTTTAGCTTGGCCTACCCATGAGCAACTGATGTTTTTCCAATTATTTAGATGTGATTTTATTTGTGTGAAAAGTGTTTTGTAATTGTGTTCATAGAGTTCCTGGGTTTGTTTCGGGAGGTAGACTCCTAAATATTTTATAATGTCTACAGTAAGGCATTAGCGCTTTTGACAGTTTCATCATGCAACTGATTTATGTTAAGCTTGTGTCCATTAAAGCCTCCATTACTTTTTCCACAGCAACAGCTGTCTAACTAGGCCTTCCCCTTTTATACTTAGGAAATTGATTTTCTGTACCCAAGTATAGGGCTTTACATTGATTTCTGTTAGATTTTGTGTCATTGGATTCAGCCCAATGGTCTAGCCTGTCAAGATCTTTTTAGATTCTGATTCTATCATCCAATATGTTAGTTATCTGCCCCCATCCTCCAAGCCCCAGCCCCATTTTGTGTCATCTGCAAATTTGATGACATCTCCTCTGTGCATTTATGCAGATCACTGATTAAAATCAGCCCAGGACAAGCCTGGAACCCTGAAGGATTCTACTAAGGCCAGCTAGGGAGCACAGTTGGTAGGGCCCTGAATCTGGGGTCAGGAGGACTTGCATTTGAATCCAGACTCAGACACTTACTATCTGTGTCAAGTCACTTCATCCCTGTTTGCCTCAGTTTACTCAACTGCAAAATGGAAATAATAATAGCACTTCCCTCTCAGTGCTGTTGTATAGGTTGAATGCGATAACATTTGTAGAGTACTTAGCACAGTGCCTGGCACATAGTAGGTGCTATATAACCTTATGGGTCAGTCAGATGGTTGAATGGACAAAGTACTGGGCCCGGAATCAAGAAGACCTGAGTTCAAATTCTACCTCAGACACTTACACTATTTGACCTAGTCACTTAATTTCTGTTTGCCTTAATCCATGGAAGAAGGAAATGGCAAACCATTCTAGTATCTTTGCCAAGAAATTCCCATGGACAGTATTGGTGTGCTATGGCCCATGGGGTCATGAAGAGTTGGCTGTGATTGAACAATAACAATGCTTATGTCCTCCCTCCCCTGGAAGTCTGCCTGGTACCATGTTGGTATTGAACCACTAACAGCTAATCTTTGGGTCCAGTCATCCAGTGATTTCTGGATCTAAGTAATTGCTGTTCCACATCTCTCCACCTTCTCCATGAGAATAATATGAGATTCTTTACTACAAGTTTTGCTAAAACTTAGGAAAATTTTGTCCACAGCATTTCCTCCCAAAGAATGAGTAATCCTGTCAAAAGAGACAATGAACTCAATGGGGCCAGTGGTGTTCTGGATGATACCAAGCTGGCTCTTTGTAATTACCACTTCCTTCTCCACATGTTGGCTAATCTTTTATCATCCTCTCTAGAATTTTCCCAGGAATGGAAGCCAAGCTCACCGACCTCTAATTGGAAGACTCTGATGTCATCACTTTCTTGAAAATGTGGATAGCATTGTCCCCTTTCCCACCTTGTAGGCCATTGCCATCTTCCATGATCTTTCAGATATCACTGACGGTGACCTGGCAATCCTATTCACCACTTCTTTCAGCACCAGAAGATATTGTTCACCTGGGCTAGATGGCTCAGTGGACACAGCACTGGGTCTGGAGTTAGGAGACCTGAATTCAAATTTGACCTCAGACATTCCCTAGCTGTGTGACTCTGGGCAAATCACTGAACTTCTGTCTGCCTCATCTGTAGAATGTGAACAATAATAATACCAACATTCCAGAGCTGGTCTGAAGATCAAATGAGATCATATTTGTCAAGCACTTAGCACCGTGCTTTGCACATAGTAGGTGTTTCATAGATGCTCTTTTCCTTTCTTAGTATCTCTGTACTTATATTAAACACCAACTTCATGCTAGTCAGAATGGTTCTCTCATTTCTAGTGTGAACCTGAAATGCCTGATTGAAGAGTGTGTTTGCATTTTATCCTGCAGACCACGGGGAGCCACTGAAGAGTTTTGAGTTCAGAAGTGACGTGGTCGTGCCTTGGTCACAGAAAGATTATTTTGGCAGCTAGGTAAGGAATAGATTCAAGAAGAGAGAGCCTTCTTGGAAGAAGAGAGACCACTTAGGAGGCTACTCTGAGAAGTGATACGGACCTGAGAGATGGGTGTTAAAAAAGGGGAGTGATTCGAGAGATGCTGTGGAGTTGAAATCGACAGGACTTGGGGATGAATTGGATATGGGGACTGGAAGGGATGGAGGGAAGAAGACTCTGAGATTCTGAATCAGGTTGGCTGATTGTTCTCAGAAGAAGAAGGGAAGTTTGGAGGAAGGGCAAATTTAGGTGGAGAAGAGGAATTCTGTTTTGGAGGCACTGAATTGGATGCAGCCTGTGGCAGTGGACTGCAGGGTACAGAACATCGATATGGATTTGAGCTCAACTCCCACATCAGATATTTACTAGCTCGATGAATCTGGGCAAGTCACTTCATACTAAAGAAAGTAGCTAGCATTTAGATAGCATTTTAATGTTTGCAAAGCACTTTATGTCATCTCATTTGGCCCTCCTAATAACTCTGTGAGGTAGGTACTATGATTATTGTCCCCATTTTGCAGATCAGGAATCTGAGGCTCAGAGAAATTAAGTCTAGGATTACACAGCTAGTTAATGTCAGGGGCAGTATTTGAACTCAGGTCTTCCTGACTCCAAGTCCAGCAATCCATCCACTGTCTCACCTAGCTGTATACTTAATCACTCTGGACCTCAATTTCTTCATGCATTAAAGGAAAGAGTGGATATAATGCTCCCTAAGGTCTCTTCAAGCCCTAAACATGTGATTCTCTGTGCCAGAAGGTCACTGAGAAGAAATATCCAAAGGGCAGTTGGAGATGTCAGATAAGAATTCAGGAGAGAATTTAGTATTGTTACAAGTATAGACTTGAATATCGACAGTAAAGAGAAGAGTATGAGACACATAATTGATTGGGATCACTGAGATAGAGTGGAGAGAAACAAGGCGAGAAGAAAAGGACCTTGGGGGAAACCAGCACTTAGGGATTGGAAGATGATTGATGAGTCAGGAAAGGAACCAGAGAAGGAGGGATCAGAAAGACAGAAGAACCAGGATAAGAACATTGTGGAAGCCAAATAGAGGGGAAAGTCTTCATTGGGAGGGGCTGGATAGCAGGGTCAGAAGGCCAAGAGAAACAAAGAAATGTGAGGACTAACACAAGACCATGACATGGTGTCCAGAGCATGTAGCCTGTATAGCATCTCACTCTTGACTTAGCCCTCAAATGACAAATTACATTTATTCCTGCATCCCTCTAGTCCATCTCCCTGTCTCTGTTTTGGTCTGCCATAAGACAAGCAAGGGCAGCTTTAAGAATAAAGAGGAACCTTTCATCAGTGATGAAACACACCTCAGGAAACAGGGGACTGACTCTCATGGTGGTATCTAGGTTTTCTACCTCTGACTCCTCTCTATCTTACTCTTTCTGTTCTGGCCAGTGTCTATAAGCCAGTGAGGTTGTGGCCCTTTCACCACTGTCCCTGGTCCTGGTCCAGATTGGCAACATTGCTCCCTTCCTCCTTTTTCTCTGGGCAGTGGTAAATGCTTATAGTCCCTCACCAGGCATGGGAGGAGGAGGTGGAGGCTGGTGAATGGCTTGTGTTCAGGAGTTCTGAGCTGCTAAGTCTGCCACCAACACCCCCAGCTCCCAAGTTGCCTAACCAGCAGTAAATTGGCCAAGGTCAGAGACACAAAGCAGATTAACTGATTGGGACTGGGGTCCTGAATGAGTGGTTGCTATGCTTCTGGCCTGAGAGATATAGGGAGACCCAAACTCAATAAACAAACAAAAATTAATTTTAACTAAAAAAATAAAAGGTGTTTTCTAGCAGCTAAAGGAACATCACGTGCTTGGTGCTTAATTGATAAACACAGTTTACAGTCACACTGCTCTGTCATTTTCCTTTACGATTCTTTCATTGGTCTTAAAAAGGCAAAGTCCCATTTATAGATTCTCACATGTCACTGGCTTGGCAGTTATAGCTCTGAGATAAAATGAAATTTTGTTTCAGTAGGACATAAGGGAGTGTGCAATATAGTAAAGGACAGTACAGTGTTGGGACTACAGAATTAGTGTTTGAAAAATGCCCCTAGTGTAGTGGTTTGGCAGCTAGGTGGCACCATAATGTATACGCACTGGGCCTCAAATAAGACCTCAGAGCTTCCTAGCTGTGTGACCCTGAGCAAGTCACTTAACCCTGTTTGCCTCAGTTTCCTCATCTGTACCATGAGCTGGAGAAGGAAAAGACAAACCATTCCAGTAACTTTGCCAAGAAAACCTTGAATTGGAGTCACAAAGAATTGCAAACAACTGAAAATGACCGAATGAAAAAAAGTTCAGTTTAGGGGTCTATGCTAAACTCTGAGAAAGTGAAAGTGAAAATCCTAAACTATAAAGAATAACTGAGATTGAATTCCATTCAGCAAATATTTATTAAATGCCTGCTGTGTGATACATACTGAGGAGACAGAGAGAAAAATAACACTCTGCCCTCCTATACACATACACACACATATACATGAGAGCACATGTGCTTACACACACACACACAGTAAAACGTAAGCTTCTTGTAGTGAACTCTGGCTTCAAATTCAGTACCCTGTTTTATACAAAGTCCTGCAGGTGAGAAATAACAAGATGAGCCTGAGAAATTCCTTGATATCCACCACAACTCAGTGTTTTACACGCTGTGTGACCTTGACAAACTTTGGTTTCCTCATCTCTAAAACTGAAGCAACTATGATTTCATCAGCTACCCTACAGGATACTTGTAAGAATCAAATGAGCTAATGCATAAGAAAGCACGATGTAATAAAAAAACAAAAAAGTGCCACATTGATATTTCTTCTTGTTGCCACAAAGTGAAAAGACCTCATTATTTCCCCTTCCTTATGCCAGTGGGCACTGTCCTCCCCTCCCAGCCCCAGACACTCTGGACAATTGGATAGATCACCCCCTACTCCAGTACCAAGTGGCCAGGCACTCCAGTTAACTCCCCCCATGCCTTCCTTATTCTTTTTTGTTGAACATTGCTCCCAAGGAATTAATGATTGAGCAGAATCATAAAAGTTCCAAACGATAACCTCTGACCAACATTTGAAGGGAACGAGCCCCCTATAAAACCAGACTCTCAGGGCCAGGCCAGGCACCTTCTCTCCCAGACAGTGTTTTGAGAGAACATCCCTTCACCATGAACTTCTCAGGAAAGTACCAGCTCCAGTCGCAAGAGAATTTTGAAGCCTTCTTGAAGGCTGCTGGTAAGTGCTTAGGAGAACAGCCTTTGGGCATCAAATGTTGGCATCAAAGGGACAGGGGCATTATACTTGTGGCTGCCAGAACGAATGAACTTAAAATACTTACAGAGAATCTGCAGCAAGTGAAATAATCCAACTAGTGAGGCTCTGGGCAGGCATTCAGGAGCCTGGGTTGGGTCTCAGGGTGAAGAACAACAGAATGAGGAGTCAGATCTGAATGTGAACCCTGGCTCTGCTCTTAATTCATTCCATAATATGGGTTGCATCATCTCACTGCTCTCAACATTGGCTTCCTCATCTGGAAAATGGGGATAATAATAGTCCCTACCTCCCAGGGCTGTCACGAGACCCAAATGAGATCATTTGGCTCTTAGATGCCTTCTAGGTCTGAATCTCTATCGTATGAACCAGGTCTACCTGATGACGTCATACAGCAGAGAAAGGATCGCAGGGGAATGTCCGAAATTGTACAAAATGGAAATCACTTCAAGATCACCTTTAACAATGATAACCAAATCCAGGTGATGGAGTTCACTGTGGGGGAGGAGTGTGAGCTGACCACTCCCACTGGAGAAAAGGTCAAGGTAAGAATGTAACTTAATTAAATTTAGGGACATGGTATTCATTAAGGTGCCGCGTATTAGCCTCTGGGCTAAGCCCTGGAGGAGATGCAAAGATTAGCTAAAACTTGGTCCATAACCCCCTGGAGTAAGCTTGCAGCCTGCTAGGGAGATAAGACACAAACATATCTCTGTTAGCCAACGTGTTGCAAGATAGGTAGATTAGATGAAAAGCAGTCTGGTGGAATATGGTATACAGGACCAGCCAGGAAGCAGTGCCTCCAGCCCATGCTGGCTGTGTTCAGTAGCTGACTTGTCTCCTTCATAACCCAGCCCCCTCCTACATTTTCAGTCTTCTCACACCTTACTCCCTGATACATACTCTGCCATCCAGTGACCCTGGCTTCCCAGCTGTTCATGAAACGAGACCCTCCATCTCTCAGCTCCAGCATTCTCCCTGTCTATCCCCCATGTCTGGAATGCTCTCACTCCTCCGCTCAGACTGCTGACTCTGCTGGCTTCCTTAAAGTCCCAACTGTAATCTCCCCCACTCTTCTACAAGAAACCTTCCCCAACAGCGCAGATTTTCACAATCTAGCCAATAACCCACAGATGCTCAGCTTCCTTAAAACTGTAATATGGCGAATCTTCAATCAACCTTGTCTTTGGCTGAAAAAACAGACAACTTTCCCCAACCGCTTAGCTCTAGGGCCTTCCCTCTGTTAATTATTTCTCACTTATCCAGTCTATGACTTGTTTGTACCTGTTTGCTTATTGTTTCCCCGGTTAGATTGTAAGCTCCTTGAGGGCAGGGACTGTCTTCAGTACTTAGTACAATGTGACACATCTTAGACGGTTAATAAATATTTATTGACTGACTCACAGACAGCAAAAGGAAGAGAAGAGAAAAGGGGAGAGGAGGAAAAGTAAGGAAAGGGCTAAGAGAACTAGAAAACAATCCAGCCAGTGAAGTATAGAAACAAGAAGTTCTGCAGGGAATTTGGCTTGGGCACTTACTCCAGGGGTGTGCTGGAGCCAGCTCAAACCGGCAGGAGATCGCCAGCCCATTGTTAAATTTTAAGAATTTACTCCTCAGAAAATAGCAAACCCTACAAAGCAAGGATTGATTTCTTGTTTTATTGATTGCCTACTTTAAAGTGATGGAGAAAGTGTTAACAATTCAAATTAAACTCAAATGTTAATAATACAGATCCCTGCCTCATCCCCAGTCCCTAGGGCTTGCCAGAGCTAACTCTTCTGTCTCCCTACAGACTGTAGTGAATCTAGAAGGAGGCAACAAGCTGGTGACAAGTTTCAAAGGAATGAAGTCTGTCACTGAACTCAATGGAGATACACTCACCAGCGTGAGTGATCAGGTGTTTCTCTTCCTGCTTGGTTGTGGGGGATGGATCCAAAAAGCATTTGGAGAACACATACTAGGTGTCAAGTACTGGGGCTGCCAATAGAATAAGGGAGGCAGTGCCTGCTCTCAAAAAGGAGGCAAGAGGGGGTGAGGTAAAGACAGGTGAGGGGATGGAGGACAGTAGAGAGGAGGGAGGGAAGAGAAGATGAGGAAAAGACAGGTGAGAGGATGAGGACAGTAGAGAGGAGGAGAAGAGATGATGAGGAAAACACAGGTGAGGGGAGGGAGGATAGTAGAGAAGAGGGAGAAAAGAGGGGACGAGGGAAAAACATGGAGGACAGTAGGGATGGAGGAGGGGAGAGGGGAGGAGTTATTGCCCAACACCCTGAGTAAAGCAACATGTAGCATTTATGGCAGACTCCCAGGGAGTTGGGTGGGTGACCCCTAAGGCTCCTTTCAGCTAAAAAGCCATGATCCTATCTTCCCTCCACCCCCAGTCACCTAATCCTCTACCCCATTCCTGCTAATCCCCCTTCGGGCATTAAACCCTTTTCCAGCTGGCATCTCTGTCATCCTTACACTGTGAACCTTGCTGGGAATATTTATATTTTTAAATGGGGCCCTCGAAGACCCCAAAGACAGCCTTCCCCAGGGTTCCCTCAGGAAGCGTGGAGAATCCATACAAAAACCCAGAAAGATTGCCAAACCTATCTCTAGTATATCTAACATACAAGAGTCATTGATGGGTATCACATGCTGATATACTGCAAGACATTCCAGGAAAGATTAACACTGGATTTCTTCTTGGCTTTCAGACCTTTACCTTGGGTGATGTTGTCTGCAAGAGAATCAGTAAGAGAATTTAGACATGTCTGCTTTCCATTTATTTTTACTGTGTGAAATTGGTACAATAAAATGTGGCTTGTTAAAAAAATCTGTCTTTTGAATGACTTAGAAGCATATGTGTATTCAAGGTTTTAGTAATGCCTTTTATTCTTACATCACAACCATTTCTGAATTCACTGCACCTGCCCACCCACCCCCAATGAGCCTCACCTTACAACAAAGAAAAGCAGGCAAGCAAAACCAAACAACAAAGTGACTCCATTTGCTAGTATATACACCCTTCTGCACCCATAGTTACCCACCTCTCCAAGGAATGGAGGGAGCCAGAAAAAGTGAATAGTTTGAAAGATTTTTGCAAATTATCATTCACCTAGAAAGAAATGGTGCTGACTTTGGGCTTGATGGAATAAGTTATTACCTTGTAGGGTGATTTTAGGGGGGCTTGTGACTCATGTCCCCCCATTCCTCACCAACACCCCCACAAGCACCATTATTTCTATTTCCCTAATTCTGTACTAAAATGCCTAGGTAAGAAACATACCTTTAGATCAAAGTATTTTGAGTCCAAAAGCTCTTGGTTACAATGTGTGTATGTGTGTGTGTAGGTGTGTGTGTATGTGTTTTAAATGAGAAGGGTATTTTTTAGACCAGCTATGTAGAATAGCACCTTGAAGACACCAGCTGAAGGACCCATTTTTCTAGTAAACAATGAGGAAGATTTGGGTTATGAAGCTCACATGTGAGAGCGGAAGCCTAATTGAGGAGCACAGCCTTAACTTCGGCAAGGCAAGAGGGCCTGGGTCCCAGGATTTAAAAGGACAACATGCAGTCAGCTCTGACAATCCTTTGGCTGCATGAGAACCACAGAGATGTAACCTGACTTACAGAATCACAGAATTTCAGGGGTGGAAGGAATTTCAGAGGCCATCTAGTCCAAATCATAGCTGAAGAAGAAGATTCCCTCTACATCACACCTGATAAATGATCATCCATAATTTGCATGAAGACCTCCAGTGAGAAAGAATCTGCTACCTTACAAAGCAACCATGTCTCTGTTTCAAGCAGCTGGTGATGTAATGCTTGGGGTACTTGGCCTGGAGTTAGGAAAACCTGAGTACAAATCTTGTCTCAGATACTTCTTAGCTGTGTGACCCTGGGCGAGTCACTTTGCCTCAGTTTCCTCATCTGTAAAGTGGGTTTGATAATAATAATAGCACCTGCCTCCCAGAATTTCCTCATCTGTAAAGTGGGTTTGATAATAATAATAGCACCTGCCTCCCAGAATTGCTGTAAGGATCACATCAGACCATATTTGTAAAGTTAGCAAGTGTCTGGCACTATATAAATGCTTATTCCTATCCTTTTGGATTGCTCTAACAGGCATTTTTTTCTTACATCAGAAAGAAACAAGAATAATCTGTGAAATTTGGAAGCTATGATATGGTTGGCTTGGGTAACCTCCTTCTCTCTTCTATCTTCCCCACCATCCTATGTGGCAGCTTCCTCAGAGTAACAACAACAACAATAATAACAACTGATATTTATATTATACTGTGAGGTTTGCAAAACTCTCTCAGGAGGTAGGTGCTATTACGATCCCCATTTCACAGATGAAGAAACTGAGACACTGAGAGGTTAAGTGAATTGACCAGGGTCATACAGTGTCTGAAGCTAGATTTGAACTCAGTCCTTCCTGACTCCAGGTTCTGCATTCTAAACACTGCACCACTTTGCTTGGGCGCCTCAGTGCCTCAGGTTTGTTGCATAGACAGAGTTTTGTACCTCTTATGCCAGACTGTTGGTTTCCATTCCAGTTCTTTCTTCCCTAATTGCCATTTCTTTTCCATTTTTTTCTAGTGTTCTCATTTCATGTATAAAAACATTTCAACTCTTAAGAACAACAATAGCAGCAACAATAACTCTGCTTCCTCTCTTCGGGGTATTCTAGTTGAATTTGTACCTAAGCAGTACTTTTCTTTGGGGCTTTGCTGGTAAATGTTTGAGTCATTCTCTTCTTCTAGGTTTGTGCCTTAAGTACCCTTGTCATCATAACAGCGGTTTTGGGTGGGGTTCCTTTTTTTGTTGTTTACTTATTTTTCCAGACTATTTTCTGATTTCAGACTCTAAGTCAGGCCCAGGCTCTGCAAAATTCTAAACAGAAGATCCGGGCTGGTTCTGTTGCTGCTTCCTTGGGGTATGGAGTGTTATATAATTCCAGACTCTCAGGGATGACTCAGGATGGGGACCTGCAAACTTTCAATGCCCCAAAGTAGAGCCCTCAGATTCCAAATCTAGAATTTCTACAGTCACTAACTTTCTCAGCCCTGAGGTTCTGAGAGCAGTTTGCCCATCCCTCTTCCCGTAATCAGGTTGGGACCATTGTCATTTTCTCAGGAATCTTCCTATGAGGAAGTCTACCTTTTTGTTTGCCTTGGCTGAACACAGAAAGCAGCAAAGTCTATTCACCTCAAAATGAGAGTGGTCATGGAAAATGGGTACAGACTCTTCTTTCAGAGCTCCAAAGTTAGGTGCCAAGTTAAAGAGACATTTCATTTAAGACAGTAAAGAGGGTTGGGGAAATTACCTGGTCAAGCACCAATAGACTTTTGGAGTGGGAAAATTAGGGACAAGGAAGGAAGGAAGAAGGGAAGAAAGAAAAAGAAAGTAAGAAAGAAAATAGATCTTCAAGAAGGATATTTTAAAAATTCAGTGCAGGATGTTGCATTGAAATTGATAGTTAAAGCAAGATTGATAAGGGTTTCTCATTCAGGTAAAACTTCAGCCTGAAAACTAAAGCATGATCCTAATATTATTATGTAATATGTAGAGGGCAGCTAGATGGTACAGGAGACAGAGTGCTACGCTTGCAATCTGGAACACCTCAGTTCAAATCTGGCCTCAGGCGCTAGTTATGTGACCCTGGGCAAGTCACTCAACCCTGTTTGTCTCAGTTTCCTCATCTATAAAATGAGCCGGAGAAGGACATGAGAAACCACTCGAGTATCTTTCTCAAGAAAATCCCAAATGGGGTCACAGAGAGTCAGACATGACTGAAAATGACTTCACAACAGCAACTTGTTAAGTTATTTGTAAAGCAAATTCTTGTCCAAGTATGGGTTAGACAAAGTGGCCTCAGAGAGCTTTTGCAACTTTAAGTTGGGTCATTCAGAGGACTAAGATGGGGGTAGATTTGAGAGTTGGGATTGGCGTGGAGCTTTGGATTGTGGCTGGCATTGAAGTTTGGGTTGAAAATCAGAGGCAAGATGTGAGTGATGATACTAGGGCTGGGGTTGATGTTGGCATAAAGGCTGGCCTTGATATTCACTATGAGAGTCAGGATTGGATTGGGGATGAAAAAGGAAAGCAGAAAAGGCAATCCACATCTGAAATTGAGCCACTGGGGAGAAGGATTATTTTTTAAATTTGAAAGTCACTTCAACTTTGCAAAGGAGATTACATCTATCTCTTCCAGTGTTTGCTCAATTAGTGGGAGGGTGTAATCATTACCCTTGGCTGGCTTCTACTTACAACCACATGCAGACATTTTTATGAATAGGTCCTAGGTTCTGCGGTCTCAAGTGAAAGGTTAGTGGAGAGAGAACCAAATTCAAAACCTCTCCATACCATATTGATCTGCCTGAAAGATCAGAGTTGACTTTAAGGTTTAAATCCTGTTTCTCCAGAGTAGCAAACCATTTCAAAGGAAATCAGAAGAGGAAAACTCATTCTCACACAGCAATAAATACTGGGGCTGAAATCAGGTCAATTCAGTTCAACAGATCTTTCATAAGCACCTCCTATGACGTGTGTAGAAAGCACTCTATCAGGCTCTCTTTGTATAATGAATGGCCTTGTCCCAAGAGGAAGGAAAATCTTAGGGTTACTTTTTGACCAAGACCAGCTTCTGCCTTTCCCCTAGTTTATTATCTATCAGGGGATAATGGCTAATACCCAGATAACTAGGGAACAGGGACTGAACTCATTAGAAGGTGAACTCCTTTTGGGCATTTTCTTTTTATCCCCCATTCTTAGCACGGTGACTGGTATAATATAACACATACTTGACTGACTGATTTCATTGATCTAGGGAACTCGCATAAAAGGAAACTTCCTCTAGAAATGTAGGTAGCCACCTGCTCTGAGATAGAGTTATCGGGACAGCTGAGAAATAAAATAACGCTTCCAGGGTCACATAGCAATTAGTGTGTGTCAGAGGTGGGATGTGAACCCAGGTCTTCCTGGCTTGGAGGCTAGCTCTAGCCCCTGTACCATACTCCTTCTCTCATAGATAATTCTGATTCCAAAAAATACCCGACTGAGGTTGAAAGAGGTTCATCAATTTGACTAGGGTCACTCAGTGAGGAAGTTTCTGAGGCAGGGTTTGAACTCAGCTCTCCCTAACTCCACACCTGGCACTGCCTCCTAGGCAAACTAAGGTGAAGTGACTTGCCCAAGGTCACACAGCTAGTAAGTGTCTGAGGCTACTTTTGAACTTAGGTCTTCCTGACTCCAGGCCCAGCACTCCATCCATTGATTCACCTTGCTGTGTGAGAAGGGGGAATCGAAACTCAGGTTTCCCTAGCTCTGAGTCTGGCTTACTCTCCACCACTTCTCTCCCTAAAGGAGAATAAAATAAGGCTGGAAAAGAAGATTTCAGACAGACCAGAGGTCCTGAATTTGAGACTCAGATGGGGCCTGGCACCCATCATGACCAACACAATCCCTGCTATGTACCATATACCATAAGTGGTATCAAACCAGCCTTTACTTGAAGAGCTTTCGTGATGGGGAACTTACTACCTCTCCTGGGGCTCAGCCTTAATTGCTAGGAAGTTTTCCCTGACATCGGATTGAATTCATCCTCTTCTAACTTCTACCTATGATTCCTAGTTCTGCCCACCCAGACCAAGGAGAACAAATCGAATTTGTCCTTTACATAAAAACACAATCATCATGCCCTCCCTGAATCTTTTCTCTTCCAGTTAAACACCCACTCATTCTTATTAAACAGGAGCTCATCGTTCTGTTTGGTGCCTTTGGACGCTCCCCCAACTTCTCAATGTCATTCTTAAATTGTGGCACCCAGACCAGAACATGTTCCTCCAGATGAAGCCTGATGAAGGCAAGGTGCTCACTGTTCCTGGAAGCCAGCGCCCACTCCATGGAGCCCAAAGATTGCATTAGCGCTTTTTAAAATTTTTTTTTTCCATATGCTTTTGAGTTGAAAATTTTTTCTCCCTTTCCCCCCCCCCCAAGACGGAGCACAATCTGACATAGGCTTTACATTTACATACTCATTAAACATATTTTCACATTAGTGAAGTTGTAAGTAAAAATTAAAACCAATAGGAGAAACTATCAGAAAGATGAAACAAAACTCAACTGAAGGTAAAAATAAGTGAGAGCGATTAGACTTCCATAGTTCTTTCTTTGGATGTGGACAGCATTTTCCATCCCGAGGCCTCTGGAGACGTGTTCGATCCTCGTAATGCTGAGAACGGTTCAGTTTAACATTCTTAGTCATTGCATAACATGGCTGCTATTGTATACAAAGTCCTCTTGGTTCTGCTCACTTCACTCAGCATCAGACCATATAAGCCTTCCCAGGTTTTTCTGAAGTCGGCCTGTTCATCATTTCTTATAGAACAATAGTATTCCATTACATTCATATACCACAAGTTGCTCAGCCATTCCCCAATTGATGGGCATCCTCTCAATTTCCAATTCTTTGCCACCACAAAAAGAGCTGCTATGAATATTTTTGTACATGTGGGTCCTTTTCCCATTTGTTTGATCTCTTTGGGATATAGCCCTAGAAGTGCTATTGCTGGATCAAAGGGTATGCACATTTTTGTAGCCCTTTGGGCATAGTTCCAAATTGTTCTCCAAAATGGTGAGATCATTTCACAACTCCACCAACAATGTATTAGCATTCCAATTTTCCCACGTCCTCTCCAACATTTATCATTTTCCTGTTTTGTCATGTTGGCGAATCTGATAGGTGTGATGTGGTACCTCAGAGTTGTTTTGATTTGCATTTCTCTAATCAATAATGATTTAGAGCATTTTTACATATGACTATAGATGGCTTTAATTTCTTCATCTGAGAACTGCCTGTTCATATCCTTTGACCATTTATCAATTGGGGGAATGGCTTGTATTCTTATAAATTTGTCTTAATTCTCTATATATTTTAGAAATGAGGCCTTTATCAGAAAGACTGGTTGTAAAAATTCTTTCCCAATTTTCTACCTTCCTTCTAATCTTAGTTGCATTGGCTTTGTTTGTGCAAAAACTTTTCAATTTAATGTAGTCAAAATTATCCATTTTGCTTTTGCTAATGTTCTCTATCTCCTGTTTGGCCACGAACTCTTCTGTTCTCTATAGATCTGATAGGTAAACTATTCCTTGTTCTCCCAGTTTACTAATGGTATCAGCTTTTATATCTAAGTCATGAACCCATTTTGACTTTATTTTGGTATATGGTGTGAGATTTGGGTCTATGCCTAGTTTCTGCCATACTCTTTTCCAGTTTTCCCAGCAGTTTTTTTTCAAAGAGTGGGTTCTTATCCCAGAAACTGGGGTCTTTGGGTTTATCAAATAATAGATTACTATAGTCATTGACTACTGCGTCTTGCATATTTAACCTATTCTACTGATCCACCTCCCTATTTCTTAGCCAGTACCAAGCAGGTTTGATGATTGCTGCCTTATAATACAATTTAAGATCTGGAATTGCTAGGCCACCTTCCCCTGCATTTCTTTTCATTAGTTCCTTTGATATTCTGGGACTTTTCTTTTTCCAAATGAATCTTGCTATTATTTTTTCTAACTCTATAGAATAATTTTTTGGTGGCTTGATTGGTATGGCACTGAATAAGTAAATTAGCTTAGGTAGCATTGTCATTTTTATTATTTTAGCTTGGCCTACCCATGAGCAACTGATGTTTTTCCAATTATTTAGATGTGATTTTATTTGTGTGAAAAGTGTTTTGTAATTGTGTTCATAGAGTTCCTGGGTTTGTTTCGGGAGGTAGACTCCTAAATATTTTATAATGTCTACAGTAAGGCATTAGCGCTTTTGACAGTTTCATCATGCAACTGATTTATGTTAAGCTTGTGTCCATTAAAGCCTCCATTACTTTTTCCACAGCAACAGCTGTCTAACTAGGCCTTCCCCTTTTATACTTAGGAAATTGATTTTCTGTACCCAAGTATAGGGCTTTACATTGATTTCTGTTAGATTTTGTGTCATTGGATTCAGCCCAATGGTCTAGCCTGTCAAGATCTTTTTAGATTCTGATTCTATCATCCAATATGTTAGTTATCTGCCCCCATCCTCCAAGCCCCAGCCCCATTTTGTGTCATCTGCAAATTTGATGACATCTCCTCTGTGCATTTATGCAGATCACTGATTAAAATCAGCCCAGGACAAGCCTGGAACCCTGAAGGATTCTACTAAGGCCAGCTAGGGAGCACAGTTGGTAGGGCCCTGAATCTGGGGTCAGGAGGACTTGCATTTGAATCCAGACTCAGACACTTACTATCTGTGTCAAGTCACTTCATCCCTGTTTGCCTCAGTTTACTCAACTGCAAAATGGAAATAATAATAGCACTTCCCTCTCAGTGCTGTTGTATAGGTTGAATGCGATAACATTTGTAGAGTACTTAGCACAGTGCCTGGCACATAGTAGGTGCTATATAACTGCTTATGGGTCAGTCAGATGGTTGAATGGACAAAGTACTGGGCCCGGAATCAAGAAGACCTGAGTTCAAATTCTACCTCAGACACTTACACTATTTGACCTAGTCACTTAATTCCTGTTTGCCTTAATCCATGGAAGAAGGAAATGGCAAACCATTCTAGTATCTTTGCCAAGAAATTCCCATGGACAGTATTGGTGTGCTATGGCCCATGGGGTCATGAAGAGTTGGCTGTGATTGAACAATAACAAATGCTTATGTCCTCCCTCCCCTGGAAGTCTGCCCCGGTATTGAACCACTAACAGCTAATCTTTGGGTCCAGTCATCCAGTGATTTCTGGATCTAAGTAATTGCTGTTCCACATCTCTCCACCTTCTCCATGAGAATAATATGAGATTCTTTACTACAAGTTTTGCTAAAACTTAGGAAAATTTTGTCCACAGCATTTCCTCCCAAAGAATGAGTAATCCTGTCAAAAGAGACAATGAACTCAATGGGGCCAGTGGTGTTCTGGATGATACCAAGCTGGCTCTTTGTAATTACCACTTCCTTCTCCACATGTTGGCTAATCTTTTATCATCCTCTCTAGAATTTTCCCAGGAATGGAAGCCAAGCTCACCGACCTCTAATTGGAAGACTCTGATGTCATCACTTTCTTGAAAATGTGGACTGCATTGTCCCCTTTCCCACCTTGTAGGCCATTGCCATCTTCCATGATCTTTCAGATATCACTGACGGTGACCTGGCAATCCTATTCACCACTTCTTTCAGCACCAGAAGATATTGTTCACCTGGGCTAGATGGCTCAGTGGACACAGCACTGGGTCTGGAGTTAGGAGACCTGAATTCAAATTTGACCTCAGACATTCCCTAGCTGTGTGACTCTGGGCAAATCACTGAACTTCTGTCTGCCTCATCTGTAGAATGTGAATACCAACATTCCAGAGCTGGTCTGAAGATCAAATGAGATCATATTTGTCAAGCACTTAGCACCGTGCTTTGCACATAGTAGGTGTTTCATAGATGCTCTTTTCCTTTCTTAGTATCTCTGTACTTATATTAAACACCAACTTCATGCTAGTCAGAATGGTTCTCTCATTTCTAGTGTGAACCTGAAATGCCTGATTGAAGAGTGTGTTTGCATTTTATCCTGCAGACCACGGGGAGCCACTGAAGAGTTTTGAGTTCAGAAGTGACGTGGTCGTGCCTTGGTCACAGAAAGATTATTTTGGCAGCTAGGTAAGGAATAGATTCAAGAAGAGAGAGCCTTCTTGGAAGAAGAGAGACCACTTAGGAGGCTACTCTGAGAAGTGATACGGACCTGAGAGATGGGTGTTAAAAAAGGGGAGTGATTCGAGAGATGCTGTGGAGTTGAAATCGACAGGACTTGGGGATGAATTGGATATGGGGACTGGAAGGGATGGAGGGAAGAAGACTCTGAGATTCTGAATCAGGTTGGCTGATTGTTCTCAGAAGAAGAAGGGAAGTTTGGAGGAAGGGCAAATTTAGGTGGAGAAGAGGAATTCTGTTTTGGAGGCACTGAATTGGATGCAGCCTGCTGCAATGGACTGCAGGGTACAGAACATCGATATGGATTTGAGCTCAACTCCCACATCAGATATTTACTAGCTCGATGAATCTGGGCAAGTCACTTCATACTAAAGAAAGTAGCTAGCATTTAGATAGCATTTTAATGTTTGCAAAGCACTTTATGTCATCTCATTTGGCCCTCCTAATAACTCTGTGAGGTAGGTACTATGATTATTGTCCCCATTTTGCAGATCAGGAATCTGAGGCTCAGAGAAATTAAGTCTAGGATTACACAGCTAGTTAATGTCAGGGGCAGTATTTGAACTCAGGTCTTCCTGACTCCAAGTCCAGCAATCCATCCACTGTCTCACCTAGCTGTATACTTAATCTCTCTGGACCTCAATTTCCTCATGCATTAAAGGAAAGAGTGGATATAATGCTCCCTAAGGTCTCTTCAAGCCCTAAATATGTGATTCAATGTGCCAGAACGTCACTGAGAAAGAAATATCCAAAGGGCAGTTGGAGATGTCAGATAAGAATTCAGGAGAGAATTTAGTATTGTTACAAGTATAGACTTGAATATCGACAGTAAAGAGAAGAGTATGAGACACATAATTGATTGGGATCACTGAGATAGAGTGGAGAGAAACAAGGCGAGAAGAAAAGGACCTTGGGGGGAAACCAGCACTTAGGGATTGGAAGATGATTGATGAGTCAGGAAAGCAGCCTGAGAAGGAGGGATCAGAAAGACAGAAGAACCAGGATAAGAACATTGTGGAAGCCAAATAGAGAGAGGAAAGTCTTCATTGGGAGGGTCTGGATGGCAGGGTCAGAAGGCCAAGAGAAACAAAGAAATGTGAGGACTAACACAAGACCATGACATGGGTCCAGAGCTTGTAGCCTGTATGTAGCATCTCACTCTTGACTTAGCCCTCAAATGACAAATTACATTTATTCCTGCATCCATCTCTCTGTCCCCGTTTTTGTGTGAATGCTCCGGGCCTGCCATAAGACAAGCAAGGGCAGCTTTAAGAATAAAGAGGAACCTTTCATCGGTGATGAAACACACCTCAGGAAACAGGGGACTGACTGTCATGGTGGTACCTGGGTTTTCTACCTCTGACTCCTCTCTCTTACTCTTTCTGTTCTGGCCAGTGTCTATAAGCCAGTGAGGTTGTGGCCCTTTCACCACTGTCCCTGGTCCTGGTCCAGATTGGCAACATTGCTCCCTCCCTCTTTTTTCTGTGGGCAGTGGTAAATGCTTATAGGCCCTCACCAGGCATGGGAGGAGGAGGTGGAGGCTGGTGAATGGCTTGTGTTCAGGAGTTCTGAGCTGCTAAGTCTGCCATCAACACCCCCAGCTCCCAAGTTGCCTAACCAGCAGTAAATTGGCCAAGGTCAGAGACACAAAGCAGATTAACTGATTGGGACTGGGGTCCTGAATGAGTGGTTGCTATGCTTCTGGCCTGAGAGATATAGGGAGACCCAAACTCAATAAACAAACAAAAATTAATTTTAACTAAAAAAATAAAAGGTGTTTTCTAGCAGCTAAAGGAACATCACGTGCTTGGTGTTTAATTGATAAACACAGTTTACAGTCACACTGCTCTGTCATTTTCCTTTACGATTCTTTCATTGGTCTTAAAAAGGCAAAGTCCCATTTATAGATTCTCACATGTCACTGGCTTGGCAGTTATAGCTCTGAAATAAAATGAAATTTTGTGTGAGTAGGACATAGGGGAGTGTGCAATGTAGTGAAGGACAGTACAGTGTTGGGACTACAGAATTAGTGTTTGAAAAATGCCCCTAGTGTAGTGGTTTGGCAGCTAGGTGGCACCATAGTGTATAGCGCACTGGGCCTCAAATAAGACCTCAGAAGCTTCCTAGCTGTGTGACCCTGAGCAAGTCACTTAACCCTGTTTGCCTCAGTTTCCTCATCTGTACCATGAGCTGGAGAAGGAAAAGACAAACCATTCCAGTAACTTTGCCAAGAAAACCTTGAATTGGAGTCACAAAGAATTGCACACAACTGAAAATGACCGAATGAAAAAAAGTTCAGTTTAGGGGTCAATGTAAACTCTGAGAAAGTGAAAGTGAAAATCCTAAACTATAAGAGAATAACTCAGGTTGAATTCCAATCAGCAAATATTTATTAAATGCCTGCTGTGTGATACATACTGAGGAGACAGAGATAAAAATGAATACTCTGCCCTCCTATACACATACACACACATATACATGAGAGCACATGTGCTTACACACACACACAGTAAAACATAAGCTTCTCATAGTGAGCTCTGGCTTCAAATTCAGTACCCTGTTTTATACAAAGTCCTGCAGGTGAGAAATGACAAGTTGAGCCTGAGAAATCCCTTGATATCCACCCCAGTGTTTTACATGCTGTGTGACCTTGACAAACTTTGGTTTCCTCATCTCTAAAACTGAAGCAACTATGATTTCATCAGCTACCCTACAGGATACTTCAAATGAGCTAATGCATAAGAAAGCACGATGTAATACAAAACAAAAAAGTGCCACATTGATATTTCTTCTTGTTGCCACAAAGTGAAAAGACCTCATTATTTCCCCTTCCTTATGCCAGTGGGCACTGTCCTCCCCTCCCAGCCCCAGACACTCTGGACAATTGATAGATCACCCTACTCC
>NW_027555530.1:0-38109 GCF_003287225.1 Phascolarctos cinereus
CTGTAAAATGAGGAGTTTGAACTCAGGGACCTGCAAGGTTCATTTCAGTAACTAGATGCAGATCTGGGATCTAACGCTCTTCTTATGTGAGGTAAGCACTTCAAACTTCCTCAGGCTGATGCATATGAAAAGAGTTGGCTGATATTTTGTAAGCTGGCAGTCCCAGTTGGCAAGGCTTTGCTTGGTACCAAAGTCTGATGTTAGCTCCCACAGTTCTCATCACACACAGTCTGAGGAATGAAGGGATGGAGGGAGGAGTGAGAAGGAGAGGGGAAGGAAATGTATCAGAGACATCCTTCTTATACTTTCACTATAAAATAGAACAATTTGTGAGTTTGGGGAATATAACAGAGTAAAGCATTGCCTGAAGGGAGGCTTCTCACATATATATCAAAAATCACACTAGCCACACTAAATAAATGAATAAGCAAATAAAAGAATAAATGGACAACTAAATAAATAATTCCTAGCTAGCCTTTCTATTGTGTTTTAAGGATTACCAAGGGCTTTACAAATATGACTTCATTTTATCCTCACAAGAACTCTGGGAGGGATATATTACTATTATCCCTGTTTCACAGATGAGGAAACTGAAGTAACTTGCTCAGAGTCACATAAGTAGTAAGTGTCAGAGGCAGGATCTGAACTCTGGTCTTCTGGACTCCAGGTCCAGTGTGCCATTCACTACACCACCTAGCTGAATGAAGGAGATTTGCTAAAAATCTATATGAAAATGTGTAGTTTACTTAACAATAAAATAAACAAAACAGAGTTCTCACACAATAAAAGCATTTTAGGATCAACTAACTGGCGAAAGCGTATTGGATTTGGAGTCAAAGCCTCTGCAAAGAAGCCAAGCAGACTGAATTTTGTCCATCTCTAACAACGAAAGTGAATTAAGAACAAGATATCAATGGACAGTCAATTATCGGTAAGGTGGCCACACTGCTATAATCCTAATGGTATGCCACGAGCATCAAGTGATGACAAAAGTTTGGGTTCTCTTTGGCACCATCAGATAACAACCATTAAAACAGAAGTATATAGAGGCAGTGGATAGAGCACTGGCTCTGGAATCAGGAGGACCTCAGTTCAAATGTAGCCTCAGACGAGCCACTTGACATGTATTAGCTGTGTGACCCTAGGCAAGTCACTTCACCCTCTTTGCCTCAGTTTCTTATTGGTAAAATGAGCTGGAGAAGGAAATGGCAAATCACTCCAGTATCTCTTCCAAGAAAACCCCATATAGAGTCATGACGAGTCAGACACGATCTAACAACAAAGGCATGAGGTAATAAGAGACTGCACCAATATGGTGGCAGTGTCAGAGAAAGGAATGCATAGAACATGTTGAAAAGGTAGAGATGACAACACTTGGCTACAGACTGGATTGTGGAGGGAGGGAAAGTGAGGAGTCAAGCATGACCCCTAGGTTTCAAGGCTGGATGACTGGGGGGGATGGTGGGTACCTTCAACAGTAATAAGGAAGTTAGGGAGAGGGGAGAGTTTAAGTGGGGAGAAGATAGTAAGTTCAGGTTTGGACATACCAAGTTTCAGATGTTTAGGGGACATCTTGTTAGAGATGTCTCATAGGCAGTTGGTGATTCAAGGCCAGAGGTCAGCAGAGAGGTAAGGGCTGAATTTCACCCATAGTTACCCAAGACATTCCCATGCACAAAATGTCATCTCCCACCACTATGCTCTTGTCCAGGCTGCCTCACCTCCACTTCTTCCTATTCCTAGCTTCCTTCAAAGCACCAGCTCAGACACAACCTTCTCTATAAGATCTTCCTGATTGCCCCCCTCAGTAGTTAGTTCCATCTCCCTCTTTTTTTTTTTTATTCAGAGCCATCTTTCTTGTGAATTCAACAATCACAAAGATTTCAAGACATGAAGAAAAGGGAAGAGGCTTGTGCCAGAAACCATGAACTTCTTCATACAGTGTTTTTCTTTAAATATATAAGTTGAAGCAAGCACTAACAAAGTTCTCTAATTGATCCCCCTTCTGCACCTCCCTTCCCTTCCCTCTGTGTACCTTTTATACTGCTTCATTTATATATTTTACATGCCTGTTGCTACCCTCCAACGCCTCCACACACAAGTCCTTCCTTACAACAAAGTAAAACAAATCAATATATTGCCCTCATCTCATTGTGTATGTCTGGTCCTATAGCTCCTGCCCTTCAACCCTTCTCTCTGCCAATAAGCGGTCATCATCAGTCTTCAGAATCCAAGATTGGTCAAGACTTTGGTCAGAGTTCTGAGGTCTTTCAGAGTTGTGTTTACATTCTTCTGGTCTTCACATAAATTGTTCTCCTGGTTCCAGTCTCTGCACCTGTTCATACAAGTCTCTCCATTGTCTCTGAATATGTCATATTCCTAATTTCCTCTGAGGAAGAGGAGGGCTCTCTCTCTCTCTCTCTCTCTCTCTCTCCCACTCGGGATAGGTGGGAAGGACACAAGTGTCAGAGCAAGGAGGAAGGTGAGGGACAGTAACTCTATCTCTTCAAGCCACATTGTATTACTTTGTATGTACTTGGTATTTGCTTCTCTGTATGCATGTTGCAAATACCCAGTAGACTACAAGACCTTTGAGGGGAAACACTGTTTTGATTTTTAATTAAGAGGGGAAAGGGATTGTACTGGGAGAAGAGGAAAGGAGGAAGCAGAAGAGAGTTCATGAAGAGGCATAAAGACCTATTACAGTAGAGGGAAAGAAGGGAGGGAGATGAACATTGCTTGAACTTTACTCTCATCGGATTTGGCTCAAGGAGGGAATAACATACTCAGGTATGGAGATCTAACTTGCCCTGTAGGAAGTAGAAGGGGAAAGGGGAAAGAAAAGAGAGAGAGCTGATAGAAGGGAGGGCAGACTGAGGGAGGTGGTGGTCAAAAGCAAAACTCTGGAAAGACAGTAAATACGGATTGGAAACTAAATAGCCTAATGCTAAAGAATGAGTGGGTCAAACAACAAATCATAGAAACAATCAATAACTTCATCTAAGAAATGACAATAATGAGACAATATACCAAAACTTATGGCATGTAGTGAAAGAAGTTCTTGGGGGAAATTTTATATCTCTAAATGTTTACATGAATAAAATAGAGAAAGAGGAGAACAATGAATTAGACATGCAACTACAAAAAGCTAGGAAAGAAACAAATTTAAAATCTCCAATTAAATGCCATTAGAAATTCTGAAAACCAAAGGAGAGATTAACAAAATTGAAATTGAGAAAACTATTGAAGGAATAAACAAAACTAAGAGCTATTTTTATTTCAAAAAATACAATAAAAGAGATACACCTTTAGTTAATTTGATTTTAAACAAAAAGAAAAAAGAAAATCAAATTACCAGTATCAAAAATGAAAAGGGTGAATTCACCACTAATGAAGAGGAAATTAAAACGATGATTAGGAGCCATTTAGCCCAACTATTTGCCAGTACATTTGACAATCTTAAGGAAATGGATGAATATTTACAAAAATATAAATTGCCCAGATTAACAGAAAAGGAAACAAAATATTTAAATGATCCCATTTCAGAAAAAGAAATTGAACGAGCCATCAATGAACTAGCTAAGAAAAAAATCTCCAGGGCCAGATGGATTTACAAGTCAATTCTATCAAACATTTAAAGAACAATTAAATTCAATACTATATAGACTATTTGGGAAAATAGGCAAAGGAGCCTTACCAAATTCTTTTTATGATACAAATATGGTGCTGATACCTAAACCAGGAAGAGCCAAAACAGAGAAAGAAAATTGTAGACCAATTTCCCTAATGAATATAGATGTAAAAAGTTTAAATGAAATGTTAGCAAAGAGATCACAGCAACTTATCATGAGGATAAAATACACTATGACCAGGTAGGATTTGTACCAGGAATGCAGGGCTGGTGTAATATTAGGAAAGCTATCAGCATAATTAACCATATCAACAACAAAACTAACAGAAATCATAAAATTATATTATCTCAATAGATGCTTTTGACAAAATGTTGACAAATTTTGACAAAATAAGACACCCATTCCTATTTTAAAAAAAACACTAGAGAACATAGGAATAAAGGGAGTCTTCCTTAAAATGATAAGTAGCACCCATGAAAAACCATCAGCAAGCATTATCTATAATGGAGATAAACTAGAAGCATTTCCAATAAGATCAGGGGTGAAGCAAGGATGTCCATTATCACCACTGTTATTCAATATTGTACTAAAAATGTTAGCTTTAGCAATAAGAGAAGAAAAAGAAATTACAGGAATTAGAATTAAAAGTCACTAAAGTGTGTGTACTCTTACTTATGGACACCATTAGTTGGCTCTGTAACTCAAAGAGATCTAAGAAAAGGGAAAATAACTCAAACATATAAAAGTTTGATAGCAGCTCTTTAGGGGGAGGCAAAGAACTGGAAGCAAAGGGAATGCCCATAAATAGAGGAATGGCCAAATAAGTTATCGTATATGAATGTCATGGAATACTCTTATGCCACACAATAAAAAAAAAATTATGAAAAGGAAGGTTTCCAAGAAACCTGGGAAGGCTTTTATGAACTAATGCACTGTGAAATACACAGAAAAAGGAGAACAGTTTAATAATAACATTATAAATACAAACAACTTTGAAGGACTTGAGAACGCTGATCAATGCCATAGCCAATTATGATTCTAGAGGACCATTCAAGAAGAACGTTACTTACCTCCTGACACAGAGGTGAAGGCCCGCAGACAACAAATGAGACATACATTTTTTTAACACCACCATCTGAGAATTTGTTTTATTGATTATGCATATCTGTTAGAAGGAGTTTGCTTTTCTTTTTTAGGATGTATGGGGAGAGGTACAGAAAACAAATATTTGTTAATTTTGTAAAAATTAGTTAACAAAAGTAAATACATGAGTCAACCAACCAACAAGCATTTATTAAGTGCCTACTCTCTACCTGATTGTTTGCTGTGGTTGGGTTATGAATACAAAGAATGAATAGATGTGTAAATTATAAAAGTTTCCTGGGAGCTTGGTTAACATAAATCAGTTGAGTAAGGTCTTATCAATCAAGGAAAGCCAATAAAATAAGTGGAATGATGAGGATGGGATGCCTTCCCCCTCTTGGAAGGATGACTCATAATGTGAAGGAAGAAAGAGCTCAGATTTATAAAGAGAGCAAGAGCTTCATTAGGGAGAAATTTTACTGAATTATGTTACCTGGACTTTTGGAACCAAATGGAAGAGAGTTTACATCCGTGGAAGGATACAAAGACCTCAAAGATACAAAAGGAACAATATTTGGGTTTAACAGTAAAAATATGAGCCTTCAAAACCAGCCTTGAAGATAAGTAGGGATTTTTTTGTTTGTTTCTTTATAAAGACTGGGCCTCTCTATCACTCAGGCTGGAAGTTCAGTGGTCACTCATGGGATTGATCTCAATGCTGATCTGTGTGGAAGCTTTAACCTGCCCCATTTTTCCTAACTGAGTCATTTTGCCTCTGTGTAGTCAGCCTGGTGCCCCACCCCTTCCTGGGATATAATACTATTCAATTCAATAGCAGAGTTCCTAAAAAGCTTTGTGCAAACTGAACTTTTACATATTTACTGCTAATAAGTGCCTTAGCTATCATTTCCCCTTTCTTGGCCTCAGCTTCCATAACTGAGACCACATGAATGCTGGAATTTCTTCCACCTCTCAAATTCTTTGGTTTCTCATCTGTTGGATTCAATGGCTTTTCAATTTCCTTGCAAATCTAAATCTATACTCCACTTTAAGGAAATTGTGTAATAAATCATTTTGGAGTGCAAATAGTCACTCCCTAATGTCCCTGTTCCATAACTTCTAGTTTTATTGACACTGTCATCTGCAAAGGTCCAAAGGTAACAACACCAACCTTGAGTATGCTCTGACTGCAGAATCCTGTGCCACCCACTGCATGGAGAAGCCTAATGGGAGATGAAGATCACAGGCATTTGGTCCAAGAATCTTAGACATGCTTGGAAATTCAAGGTTCAAACTATGGGTTCATAGCCTCATAGAGAAAGGTCATCTGGTCCAAGACCTCCTTCCTCACTTGACTTTCAAATGAGAATACCAAATTCCAGAGACATGTTAGGACCACAGATTTAGAGCTAGAAGGGGATGTAGAGGCCATCTAGTCCACCCCCCCCAACTTTTACAGATGGAGAAACTGAGGGCCAGAGAGGTTAAATTACTTTCCCAAGATTACAGAGATAACAAATGTCAGAATCAGGATTTGAACTCAGCTCCTCAGATTCAGAATTTACTATTCCTTCTTATGCACTCTATTGCCCTCATTTGGGCATCTCCGAGAAGGGCACTCCCTTGTGACAGGCTAGGGTTATGGTGTGTCCTAATCATGCAGCAGGTAAGGTGGTGCAACAGGATCTGCTAACACCTAAGTCTCTGAAGACCATAGGTTTTGGTTTCAACTCTGCCTACCAACTTGCTGTATGATATCAAGCAAGCTCTCAGGCCCCCCTGCAATCCCAAATGTCTTGAATAACTTATGGGACCCAGGCTAAGGCCTCCAAGCACTTGGAAGGACTCTGGTTTAGGGACAGGCAGTACAGTGCAGTAGAGAGAACCCCAGGCTTGCAGTTAGAAAAGCTGGGATGGGTGATTATTAGGGGGGAGAGCCAAGATAGTGGATTAGGGGCGGCCACCCAGCTGACCTCTCCTGACATTCCCCTCTAAACAACTTTCAAATCATGCCCCAAATCAAATTTTGGAGCAGCAAAGCCAACAAAAAGTTGGATGAGGTATTTTTCTGTCTTAAGAAAACTGAAGAGGTTGGCAGGAGAAGACTGTAACATGGGATTGAGGTCCATCCTAAGAATACACACATGGCAGCAGCAATAGTGACTGCAACAGCAGGAGCAGCAGCTTTGGAAGCTCTTGGCACAGAGGTGGTGAGAGTTCAACAGCTGCTCACAAAGAGATTACAGGACACTTTTGCTGGCACTGAGAATAGTGGGTGCTGATGATCAATTTTATTGCCCACACACTGTTCCTGGGTCAAAGTTCCAGGGCACAGAGGAGCTCTTGGGGCTGGTCACAAGAGAGCAGGGGTCCTGGTCACAGTTCCAGGGCCAAGAGGAGTACTGGCACTTTTGGCTGCAGGAGACCAGTGACCTTTTCTTGCTAGAGACCAGAACACAGACCAGGAGAGCAGTGACCATGCCTCTCTCAGAATCACACCACCTTGGAAGCACCAAAAAACTTGCAGACCCCCAGAACTACCTCTGAAAATGTCAGCATGAAAAAGCCTAAAGCTTGGCACAGTGCCTCGACACCCCAAGGTGAGCAGAACCCAACTTTCACATCAAGTTCAAAGTCAAGAAACAGTCTACAAAGATGAGCAAACCACACACACACACACACACACACACACACACACACACACACAGAATTTGACCATTAAAAGTTAATATGGTGACAGGGAAAACCTAGACATAAACTCAGAAGAAGAGAACAATTTAAAAATAGCTACTAAAAAAACTCGAAGAAAAGTGCAAATTGTATCGAAACAAACAAGAGGTCCTAGAAGACTCAAAGAAAGTGATGAGTAGAAGAGGAAAAATTGGGAAAAGAAATGAGAGTAATGCAAGAAAATTATGCAAAGAGAATTAACAAATTAGTAAAAGAGGCAGAAAATATACTAAAAAAAAAACTTTCTAAAACAGAATTGTCCTAATAGTAAAAGAGGCATAAAAACTTACTGAAGAAAAGAACTCCTTAAAAAGCAGAATTGGCCAAAATGGAAAAAGTGGTTCAAAATCTCACTGAAGAAATAATTGCTTAAAAATGAGACTTGGGGGCAGCTAGGTGGTGCAGTGGATGGAGCACTAGCCCTGAAGTCAGGAGGAACTGAGTTCACATCCAGCCTCAGACCAAACACTTGACCCTTGCTAGCTGTGTGACCCTGGGCAAGTCACTTAACCCCAATTGCCTAAAAAAATCCCCCAAATCCCCAAGAAATTAGACATGGGAAAGTCAAAGCTAATGACTCTATAAGATAGTAAGAAATATAAAACAAAGTCAAAACATGAAAAAATGGAAGAAAATATGAAATATCTTATCAGAAAAACCTGGAAAATAGATTGTGAGAGAGAATTTAAGAATCATTGGACCGCCTGAAAGCCATAATGAAAGAAAGAGCCCATGGCAAAGAATTGGAAATTGAGGGGATGTCCATCAATTGGGGAATGACTGAACAAGTTGTGGTATATGAATATAATGGAAAATTATTGTTCCATAAGAAATGGTGAGCAGGTGGACTGCAGAAAAACATGGAAAGAGTTGCATGAACTGATGTTCAGTGAAGTAAGCAGAACCAGGAGAACACTGTACAGAGTAACAGCAGCATTGTGGGATGACCAACTTTGTGCAGTGCAATGATCTAAGAATTCCAAAAGACTCGTGATGGAAAATGTTATCCACATCCAGAGAAAGAACTAAGGAATCTGAATGCAGATTGAAGCATACTATTTTCACTTTTTTGTTGTTATTGTTTTTCTTTCTCATGGTTTTTTCCTTTTGTTCTGATTCTTCTTTCACAACATAACGAATGTGAAAATATGTTTAATATGATATGTATACTCTATATCAGATTGCATGCTGTCTTGCGGAAAAGGGAGTGGAGGGAGGGAGGAGAAATTTAGAACTCAAAATCTTATAAAAGCAAATGTTGAAAACTAAAAATAAATGAATAAATAAATGGATTTTTAAAAAGACTATAAAGCTAAAAATATGTTGTTCAGATATTATATTTTGAGATACCATATCAGATATCATATATTAAGAAATTATGAAGGAAAAGGACCCTCATATCTTAGATCCAGAGGGCAAAAGAGAAATTGATCACCTCCGAGAAAGATCCCAAAATGAAAACTCCCAGGAATATTAGAACCAAACCCCAGAGCTCCCAGGTCAATGAGAAAGTGCTTCAAGAAGCAAGAAAGGGACCATTCAAATATCACGGAGCCACAATCAGTATCACACAAGACTTAGTGCCTTTCACATTAAAGGCGCAGAGGGCTTGGAAAATTATATTCTACAAGGTAAAGGAGCTAGGATTCCAACCAGGAATCACCTACCCAGAAAAACTGAGTATAATCCTGGGAGGTGGGGGTGGAAATCGATATTCAATGAAATAGAGGACTTTCAAGCATTCCTGATGAAAAGAGCAGAGCTGAATAGAAAATTTGACATTCCAACAAACAACTCAAGAGAAGCATAAAAGGTAAACATGAAAGAGTAAGCATTAGGGACTCAATAAAGTTACATTCTTTCCATCCCTATATGTAAAGATGATAGATGTAACTCCTAAGAACTTTATCATTATCAGGGCACTTAAAAGGAATTTACATAGACAGAGGGCATGGGTATGAGTCAATTATCCTGAATGATCTCTAAGAAAAGGTGAAAGGGAGAGAAAAAGAAGAGGGTCCAGTGGGAGAAGGAGGAAAGCAGAGGTAGAATAGAGAATTTTTTTCACATAAAAGAGGCATTCAAGGAAGAGGGTTTTTTTTTTTTTAGTAATTGGGTTAAATGACTTGCCCAGGGTTACACAGCTAGTAATTGTCAAGTGTTTGGTCTGAGGCCAGATTGGAACTCAGGACCTCCTGACTTCAGGGCTGGTGCTCTATCCACTGTACCACCTCGCTGCCCCTCAAGGAAGAGTTTTTACAAAGGAGGGGGAAATGGTGGGGGTACGCAATGCTTAAATCTCATTTTTATTAGAATTGGTTGAAAAATGAAAGACTATGTATACACACTCAGTTGTGTTTACAAGTGTAATGTATCCAATAGGGAAATAGAAGGGGATAAGAGAGGGGTGGGGAGGTGATAAAGGAGAGGTACCATAAAGGGAGGCAGTAATTAGAAGCAAAATAGACTTTTGAGGAGGGACAGTAGAAAGAGAGAGAGAGAGAGAGAGAGAGAGAGAGAGAGAGAGAGAGAGAGAGAGAGAGAGAGAGAGAAGAGAATGGAATGGAAGGAAATAACAGTTAGTGATCATTACTGTGAATGTGAATGGGATGAGCTCACCCAGAAAATGAAAACATAGCAGAATAGATTAGAAATCAGGATTCAACAATATGTTATTTACAAGACACACTTGAAACAGAAAGACACACAAAGGAAAAATAAAGGGATGCAGCCAAATATGCTTGAGCTCAAGTAAAAAGGCATGGTAGCAATCTTGATCTCAGACAATGCAAAAACAAAAATAGACCTAATTAAAAGAGATAAGTAGGGAAAGTACATTTGCTAAAAGGTACCATAGGCAAGGAAGTAATATAAAAAAAAATTACAGCAAGTTTCAAGTGTCTCTTGTAAATAACATTTCTCGAATATATACTGAGGATAGAATTAAGTAAAAATTTTAAAAAATGAGAGCCATTCCTCAATTGATAAATGGTCAAAGAATATTAATAGGCAGTTTCCAGAAGAAGAAATCAAAGCTATCTACAGTCATGAAGAAAATGCTCTAAATATCTATTGATTAGAGAAAGGCAAATTAAAACAACTCTGAAGTACCACCTCACATCTATCAAAAATGACAAATGTTGGAGGAGATGAGAGAAAACAGGTACATTACTGAATAGTTGGTAGAGTTGTGAACTGGTCCAACTATTCTGAAAAACAATTTGAAACCATGCCTAAAGGACTATAAAATAGTGCCTACCCTTTGACCCAGCAATACCACTACTAGGTCTGTATCGCAAAGTGATCAAAGAAGAACGAAAAAGACTTATATGTACGAAAATGTTTACAGCAGCTCTTTTTGTGGAGGAAAAGAATTGGAAATTGAGGGATGCCCATCAATTTGAGGATGGCTGAACAAGTTGTGGCATTTAGCTGTGATCAAAAACTATTGTGCTATGGGAAATGATGAAGGGGAATGGTTTCAGAAAACCATGGCAAGACCTATATAAGCTGATGCAAAGTGAAGTGAGAAGCACCAGGAGATCGCTGTGCACAGGAACAGCAATGTCAAAATGATAATCAGCTGTGAAAGACTTGGCTACTCTGATCAATACATAATTCAAGACAATCCAAGGAATTCATGATGAAAAAATTGCTGTCCTTCAGAGAGAGAGAGAACTGCTAAATTCTGAGGGCAAATTGAAATGCAGTTTTCTCATTTTCTTAATTTTGTCTTGCTTTTTATTTGAAATATGGCTAATATGGGAACGTTTTGCATGATTTCACATATATAGTGATGTCATACTGCTTGCCTTCTCAGTGGCTAAGGAGGATGTGGGAAGAAGGAGAGAGTTTGGAACTCAAACTTTAAAAAAAGTTAAAAAAATAAATAATAAAATGGAGGGGGAGGAAAATCTGGGGTGGCATCTAGATCCTGCCACTTCATGCATTCACCATAGGTTCTTCATCTGCTAAATGGGTAATACTATTTTTAGCACTTCCCTCCCAAGACGATTCAGTTGAGACAAGGGGTATAAAACACTGCAAACGTAAAGCTTCATATTACCATAGTTCCAAACTGCAGATTTCAGCTCATGTGATCATCCCCCTTAAGCCCACCTCTTCTCCTCATTTCCTTACCCATTTCAGGGTACCTCCACCCTTCTGGTCGTCTAGGTTTACACCCTAGAAGAAGCCTCTCCCTTTCCCTTACCTCCAGCATATAATCAGGTGAGGTTTCATCTATTCTACCTTCAGAATTACTCTGAAAGGAGGCCTGGAGGTGATGCAGTGGAGCGAGCACTGGACCTGGAATCAGAAGTTCCAATCCAGATTCAGATACTTATTAGCTGTGTGATCCTGGGCAAGTCACTTAATCTGTACCTGCCTCAGTTTCCTCATCTGTAAAATGGGGGTCATAATAAGCCTGCCTCTCAGGGTTGCTGTGAGGAGCAGAGGAGATAATATCTGTAATGCACTTTGTAACCTTAAAGCAGTATAGAAACGCTAGCTGTTATTCTCCAAAGTTACGCATATACTAAGCAATGATCCTGTGAGTTCTGATTCAATGCTTTCCAATTATGTCACCTCTAACAGAATGCATGCTCCTTGAAGGAAGATAATCCCCAGTGCCTGGAACATAGTAGGCACTTAATGTGTTTATTGAAAATCTCCTTAATAAGTGTCTATTGAAAGTCTATGTCCGTTGGATGAGGCTATAGGAATTGTGATATATGAATGTGATGGAATTTTACTGAGAATGAAAAAACAATGAATATGAACTCCAAGTTAGAAACACCTGGGTTCCAATCTGGTCTCCAACATTTTATTAGGTCAATAACCACTTAATTGGAGGCAGCTAAGTGCCTCAGTGGCCTGGAGTCAGAAAGACCTCAGTTCAAATCTGACTTCAGATACTAGCTGTACAACCCGGACAAGTCACTTAACTTCTTCTGCCTTAATCCCTGGAGAAGGAAATGGCAAACCACTTCAGTATGTTTGACAAGAAAACCCTGTGGATAGTATTGACATGCTACAACCAGACACACCGAACAGTTCTAAAATAACCACCACCACCTGTTCACACTCATCCATAAATTGGAAAAGGAAAAATCTAATAGGACTGTGGTACTACCACATAAAAAATGTGGAAAGTGTTGAATATATATCAGTTATTATTATCCAGCAGCCAGGAAAACTATACTGTCTGCATAAAAGAGAGATTATCTGAAACTGAGGCACCAACACTCCTACTCCACTCTGACCCTTACACCACATCTAAATTATCACTTTTCTCTTTTATGTAACAGCTTTTCAGAAGACACTGATAAGTTGGAGACCATCCAGAGGAAGGCAATCAGAATGGGAAGGGCCTGGAGAAAATGTTATGGAGAATCAGCTGGAGGACATGGGCCCTGTAGCCTAGAGGAGAACACTTCCAGAGGAGACATCACATCTGTGTTCAAGAATTTAAAGGGTTACAGTGGGGGAGAGGGGAAAGGATTGACCTGTTCTTCTGGCCCAGAGCACAAATAGTGTGGGAAAGGTGCCTAGGACTAAATTTAGGTTTGATAGAAGAAAAATCTCCCTAACCACCATAGATCTTCCAAAGTAGAATGGGCTGCCTTGGGAAGAGAGGGGCTCCTCTCCCTAGAGATCCACCAGCAAAGACTAGTTGACTGCTTGTGGGTCAACACATAGTATAATGTAGTCTGGAGGACTATGCTGCCTTGTTGGTATAGTGGATGGAACGCTGGGCCCAGAGTCAGGAAGAACTAAGTTCAAATCTGGCCTCAGTTGGGACCCTGTGCAAGTCGATTAACCTCAGTTTCCCCAATTATAAAATGGTGATAATAAAAGCATCGACCTTGAAGGGTTATTGTGAAGTAACATTTGCAAAAAAGGCTTAGCGTAGTGTCTAACATGCAGTAGGGCTTATAAGTGCTCATTCCTTCCTACTTGTTGAGTGAGGACAGCTAGGTGGTGCAGTGGATAGAGTGCTGGGCATGGAGTGAGGAAGACCTGAATTCAAATCTGGCCTCAGAAACTTACTAGCTGTGTGACCCTGGGCAAGTCACTCAAACCCTGTTTTCCTCATCTGTAAAATGAGCTGGAGAAGGACATGAGAAACCACTGAGTATCTTTCCCAAGAAAATCCCAAATGGGGTCACAGAGAGTCAGACATGACTGAAAATGACTAAACAGCAACCTGTTAAGTTATATTGTAAAGCAAAGTGGCCTCAGAGAGCTCTTCCAACTTTAAGTTGGGTCATTCAGAGGACTAAGATTGGGGCAGATTTGAGAGTTGGGGTTGGCATGGAGCTTTGGATTGTGGCTGGCATTGAAGTTTGGGTTTAAATTAGAGGTAAGATGTGGGTGATGAGATTACGGTTGGGGTGACGTTGGCATAAAGGCTGGCCTTGATATTACTATGAGAGTTAGGATTGGATTGGGGATGAAAGGGAAAGCAGAAAAGGCAATCCACACCTGAAACTGAGCCACTGGGGAGAAGGATTATTTTTTAAATTTGAAAGTCACTTCAACTTTGCAAAGGAGATTACATCTATCTCTTCCAGTGTTTGCTCAATTAGTGGGAGGGTGTAATCATTACCCTTGGCTGGCTTCTACTTACAACCACATGCAGACATTTTTATGAATAGGTCGTAGGTTCTGTGGTCTCAAGTGAAAGGTTAGTGGAGAGAGAACCAAATTCAAAACCTCTCCATACCATATTGATCTGCTGAAAGATCAGAGTTGACTTTAAAGGTTTAAATCCTGTTTCTCCAGAGTAGCAAACCATTTCAAAGGAAATCAGAAGAGGAAAACTCATTCTCACACAGCAATAAATACTGGGGCTGAAATCAGGTCAATTCAGTTCGACAGATCTTTCATAAGCACCTCCTATGACGTGTGTAGAAAGCATTCTATCAGGCTCTCTTTGTATAATGAATGGCCTTGTCCCCAAGAGGAAGGAAAATCTTAGGGTTACTTTTTGACCAAGACCACTTCTGCCTTTCCCCTAGTTTATTATCTATCAGGGGATAATGGCTAATACCCAGATAACTAGGGAACAGGGACTGAACTCATTAGAAGGTGAACTCCTTTTGGGCATTTTCTTTTTATCCCCCATTCTTAGCACGGTGACTGGTATAATATAACACATACTTGACTGACTGATTTCATTGATCTAGGGAACTCGCATAAAAGGAAACTTCTTCTAGAAATGTAGGTAGCCACCTGCTCTGAGATAGAGTTATCGGACAGCTGAGAAATAAAATAACGCTTCCAGGGTCACATAGCAATTAGTGTGTGTCAGAGGTGGGATGTGAACCCAGGTCTTCCTGGCTTGGAGGCTAGCTCTAGCCACTGTACCATACTCCTTCTCTCATAGATAATTCTGATTCCAAAAAATACCCGATGAGGGCATTGAAGAGGTGAAAATTCCCATCTGAGGGCCAAGGGAGAAGTCATTTCTGACTGAGGGCACTTAGGGAAGGCTTCATGAAGGCTGTATCATTGGAGAGTGCAACAACTCTCAAGAGGGAATAGGAATCCAATAGGGAAGAGTGGAAGAAAGGACCAAGTGGTTCTAGGCCCAGCAAACTGTGTGAGCAAAAGCCTGGAGGCCAGAAAGGTCAAGGCCCATGTGGAGAAAGGTAAATGTATGGAGGATGACTGGAGAGTAGGTGGGAATAACAGGGGACAGGGACAGGAAGTTCTAAAGGGGTCAGAGAGTGTACGGTGTTATAATACCCGTTAAGGTGAATGAACCTTCTTCAGGAGGAACATAGTAGCCAGAGCAGAGTTTTGAGTGCATTGCTTCTGGCTTGATAAGAGAGCCCCATGCCTTCACACCCAGGGCATATCCTTCCAGAATTCAGGGCTGCCTCCATGCCCCAGTAAGATGATTTTCCTGGAGGTGATATGTGATGGTCTCAGTCTGATACCTTATCTACAATCATTTCATTTCAATTAAATTCAACAAGCTTTTCTTAACAACAATGGGTAGCATTTCTATATAGCGCTTTAAGGCTTATAAAACATTGTATGTATGTTATCTTACTTGATCGTCTCAACAATTGTATGACGTAGGTGCTATGATTATCCCCACTTTATAGACAGAAAGACTGAGGTTGAAAGAGGTTCATCAATTTGACTAGGGTCACTCAGTGAGGAAGTTTCTGAGGCAGGTTTGAACTCAGCTCTCCCTAACTCCACACATGGCACTGCCTCCTAGGCAAACTAAGGTGAAGTGACTTGCCCAAGGTCACACAGCTAGTAAGTGTCTGAGGCTACTTTTGAACTTAGGTCTTCCTGACTCCAGGCCCAGCACTCCATCCATTGATTCACCTTGCTGTGTGAGAAGGGGGAATCGAAACTCAGGTTTCCCTAGCTCTGAGTCTGGCTTACTCTCCACCACTTCTCTCCCTAAAGGAGAATAAAATAAGGCTGGAAAAGAAGATTTCAGACAGACCAGAGGTCCTGAATTTGAGACTCAGATGGGGCCTGGCACCCATCATGACCAACACAATCCCTGCTATGTACCATATACCATAAGTGGTATCAAACCAGCCTTTACTTGAAGAGCTTTCGTGATGGGGAACTTACTACCTCTCCTGGGGCTCAGCCTTAATTGCTAGGAAGTTTTCCCTGACATCGGATTGAATTCATCCTCTTCTAACTTCTACCTATGATTCCTAGTTCTGCCCACCCAGACCAAGGAGAACAAATCGAATTTGTCCTTTACATAAAAACACAATCATCATGCCCTCCCTGAATCTTTTCTCTTCCAGTTAAACACCCACTCATTCTTATTAAACAGGAGCTCATCGTTCTGTTTGGTGCCTTTGGACGCTCCCCCAACTTCTCAATGTCATTCTTAAATTGTGGCACCCAGACCAGAACATGTTCCTCCAGATGAAGCCTGATGAAGGCAAGGTGCTCACTGTTCCTGGAAGCCAGCGCCCACTCCATGGAGCCCAAAGATTGCATTAGCGCTTTTAAAAATTTTTTTTTTCCATATGCTTTTGAGTTGAAAATTTTTTCTCCCTTTCCCCCCCCCCCAAGACGGAGCACAATCTGACATAGGCTTTACATTTACATCCTCATTAAACATATTTTCACATTAGTGAAGTTGTAAGTAAAAATTAAAACCAATAGGAGAAACTATCAGAAAGATGAAACAAAACTCAACTGAAGGTAAAAATAAGTGAGAGCGATTAGACTTCCATAGTTCTTTCTTTGGATGTGGACAGCATTTTCCATCCCGAGGCCTCTGGAGACGTGTTCGATCCTCGTAATGCTGAGAACGGTTCAGTTTAACATTCTTAGTCATTGCATAACATGGCTGCTATTGTATACAAAGTCCTCTTGGTTCTGCTCACTTCACTCAGCATCAGACCATATAAGCCTTCCCAGGTTTTTCTGAAGTCAGCCTGTTCATCATTTCTTATAGAACAATAGTATTCCATTACATTCATATACCACAAGTTGCTCAGCCATTCCCCAATTGATGGGCATCCTCTCAATTTCCAATTCTTTGCCACCACAAAAAGAGCTGCTATGAATATTTTTGTACATGTGGGTCCTTTTCCCATTTGTTTGATCTCTTTGGGATATAGCCCTAGAAGTGCTATTGCTGGATCAAAGGGTATGCACATTTTTGTAGCCCTTTGGGCATAGTTCCAAATTGTTCTCCAAAATGGTGAGATCATTTCACAACTCCACCAACAATGTATTAGCATTCCAATTTTCCCACGTCCTCTCCAACATTTATCATTTTCCTGTTTTGTCATGTTGGCGAATCTGATAGGTGTGATGTGGTACCTCAGAGTTGTTTTGATTTGCATTTCTCTAATCAATAATGATTTAGAGCATTTTTTCATATGACTATAGATGGCTTTAATTTCTTCATCTGAGAACTGCCTGTTCATATCCTTTGACCATTTATCAATTGGGGAATGGCTTGTATTCTTATAAATTTGTCTTAATTCTCTATATATTTTAGAAATGAGGCCTTTATCAGAAAGACTGGTTGTAAAAATTCTTTCCCAATTTTCTACCTTCCTTCTAATCTTAGTTGCATTGGCTTTGTTTGTGCAAAAACTTTTCAATTTAATGTAGTCAAAATTATCCATTTTGCTTTTGCTAATGTTCTCTATCTCCTGTTTGGCCACGAACTCTTCTGTTCTCTATAGATCTGATAGGTAAACTATTCCTTGTTCTCCCAGTTTACTAATGGTATCAGCTTTTATATCTAAGTCATGAACCCATTTTGACTTTATTTTGGTATATGGTGTGAGATTTGGGTCTATGCCTAGTTTCTGCCATACTCTTTTCCAGTTTTCCCAGCAGTTTTTTTTCAAAGAGTGGGTTCTTATCCCAGAAACTGGGGTCTTTGGGTTTATCAAATAATAGATTACTATAGTCATTGACTACTGCGTCTTGCATATTTAACCTATTCTACTGATCCACCTCCCTATTTCTTAGCCAGTACCAAGCAGGTTTGATGATTGCTGCCTTATAATACAATTTAAGATCTGGAATTGCTAGGCCACCTTCCCCTGCATTTCTTTTCATTAGTTCCTTTGATATTCTGGGACTTTTCTTTTTCCAAATGAATCTTGCTATTATTTTTTCTAACTCTATAGAATAATTTTTTGGTGGCTTGATTGGTATGGCACTGAATAAGTAAATTAGCTTAGGTAGCATTGTCATTTTTATTATTTTAGCTTGGCCTACCCATGAGCAACTGATTTTTCCAATTATTTAGATGTGATTTTATTTGTGTGAAAAGTGTTTTGTAATTGTGTTCATAGAGTTCCTGGGTTTGTTTCGGGAGGTAGACTCCTAAATATTTTATAATGTCTACAGTAAGGCATTAGCGCTTTTGACAGTTTCATCATGCAACTGATTTATGTTAAGCTTGTGTCCATTAAAGCCTCCATTACTTTTTCCACAGCAACAGCTGTCTAACTAGGCCTTCCCCTTTTATACTTAGGAAATTGATTTTCTGTACCCAAGTATAGGGCTTTACATTGATTTCTGTTAGATTTTGTGTCATTGGATTCAGCCCAATGGTCTAGCCTGTCAAGATCTTTTTAGATTCTGATTCTATCATCCAATATGTTAGTTATCTGCCCCCATCCTCCAAGCCCCAGCCCCATTTTGTGTCATCTGCAAATTTGATGACATCTCCTCTGTGCATTTATGCAGATCACTGATTAAAATCAGCCCAGGACAAGCCTGGAACCCTGAAGGATTCTACTAAGGCCAGCTAGGGAGCACAGTTGGTAGGGCCCTGAATCTGGGGTCAGGAGGACTTGCATTTGAATCCAGACTCAGACACTTACTATCTGTGTCAAGTCACTTCATCCCTGTTTGCCTCAGTTTACTCAACTGCAAAATGGAAATAATAATAGCACTTCCCTCTCAGTGCTGTTGTATAGGTTGAATGCGATAACATTTGTAGAGTACTTAGCACAGTGCCTGCCATAGTAGGTGCTATATAGCTTATGGGTCAGTCAGATGGTTGAATGGACAAAGTACTGGGCCCGGAATCAAGAAGACCTGAGTTCAAATTCTACCTCAGACACTTACACTATTTGACCTAGTCACTTAATTCTGTTTGCCTTAATCCATGGAAGAAGGAAATGGCAAACCATTCTAGTATCTTTGCCAAGAAATTCCCATGGACAGTATTGGTGTGCTATGGCCCATGGGGTCATGAAGAGTTGGCTGTGATTGAACAATAACAATTGCTTATGTCCTCCCTCCCCTGGAAGTCTGCCTGGTACCATGTTGGTATTGAACCACTAACAGCTAATCTTTGGGTCCAGTCATCCAGTGATTTCTGGATCTAAGTAATTGCTGTTCCACATCTCTCCACCTTCTCCATGAGAATAATATGAGATTCTTTACTACAAGTTTTGCTAAAACTTAGGAAAATTTTGTCCACAGCATTTCCTCCCAAAGAATGAGTAATCCTGTCAAAAGAGACAATGAACTCAATGGGGCCAGTGGTGTTCTGGATGATACCAAGCTGGCTCTTTGTAATTACCACTTCCTTCTCCACATGTTGGCTAATCTTTTATCATCCTCTCTAGAATTTTCCCAGGAATGGAAGCCAAGCTCACCGACCTCTAATTGGAAGACTCTGATGTCATCACTTTCTTGAAAATGTGGATGCATTGTCCCCTTTCCCACCTTGTAGGCCATTGCCATCTTCCATGATCTTTCAGATATCACTGACGGTGACCTGGCAATCCTATTCACCACTTCTTTCAGCACCAGAAGATATTGTTCACCTGGGCTAGATGGCTCAGTGGACACAGCACTGGGTCTGGAGTTAGGAGACCTGAATTCAAATTTGACCTCAGACATTCCCTAGCTGTGTGACTCTGGGCAAATCACTGAACTTCTGTCTGCCTCATCTGTAGAATGTGAACAATAATAATACCAACATTCCAGAGCTGGTCTGAAGATCAAATGAGATCATATTTGTCAAGCACTTAGCACCGTGCTTTGCACATAGTAGGTGTTTCATAGATGCTCTTTTCCTTTCTTAGTATCTCTGTACTTATATTAAACACCAACTTCATGCTAGTCAGAATGGTTCTCTCATTTCTAGTGTGAACCTGAAATGCCTGATTGAAGAGTGTGTTTGCATTTTATCCTGCAGACCACGGGGAGCCACTGAAGAGTTTTGAGTTCAGAAGTGACGTGGTCGTGCCTTGGTCACAGAAAGATTATTTTGGCAGCTAGGTAAGGAATAGATTCAAGAAGAGAGAGCCTTCTTGGAAGAAGAGAGACCACTTAGGAGGCTACTCTGAGAAGTGATACGGACCTGAGAGATGGGTGTTAAAAAAGGGGAGTGATTCGAGAGATGCTGTGGAGTTGAAATCGACAGGACTTGGGGATGAATTGGATATGGGGACTGGAAGGGATGGAGGGAAGAAGACTCTGAGATTCTGAATCAGGTTGGCTGATTGTTCTCAGAAGAAGAAGGGAAGTTTGGAGGAAGGGCAAATTTAGGTGGAGAAGAGGAATTCTGTTTTGGAGGCACTGAATTGGATGCAGCCTGCTGCAATGGACTGCAGGGTACAGAACATCGATATGGATTTGAGCTCAACTCCCACATCAGATATTTACTAGCTCGATGAATCTGGGCAAGTCACTTCATACTAAAGAAAGTAGCTAGCATTTAGATAGCATTTTAATGTTTGCAAAGCACTTTATGTCATCTCATTTGGCCCTCCTAATAACTCTGTGAGGTAGGTACTATGATTATTGTCCCCATTTTGCAGATCAGGAATCTGAGGCTCAGAGAAATTAAGTCTAGGATTACACAGCTAGTTAATGTCAGGGGCAGTATTTGAACTCAGGTCTTCCTGACTCCAAGTCCAGCAATCCATCCACTGTCTCACCTAGCTGTATACTTAATCTCTCTGGACCTCAATTTCCTCATGCATTAAAGGAAAGAGTGGATATAATGCTCCCTAAGGTCTCTTCAAGCCCTAAATATGTGATTCTCTGTGCCAGAAGTCACTGAGAAAGAAATATCCAAAGGGCAGTTGGAGATGTCAGATAAGAATTCAGGAGAGAATTTAGTATTGTTACAAGTATAGACTTGAATATCGACAGTAAAGAGAAGAGTATGAGACACATAATTGATTGGGATCACTGAGATAGAGTGGAGAGAAACAAGGCGAGAAGAAAAGGACCTTGGGGGAAACCAGCACTTAGGGATTGGAAGATGATTGATGAGTCAGGAAAGGCCAGAAGGAGGGATCAGAAAGACAGAAGAACCAGGATAAGAACATTGTGGAAAAATAAGAGAGGAAAGTCTTCATTGGGAGGGTCTGGATGGCAGGGTCAGAAGGCCAAGAGAAACAAAGAAATGTGAGGACTAACACAAGACCATGACATGGTCCAGAGCTTGTAGCCTGTATGTAGCATCTCACTCTTGACTTAGCCCTCAAATGACAAATTACATTTATTCCTGCATCCCTCTAGTCCATCTCTCTGTCCTGTTTTGTGTCTGGGCCATAAGACAAGCAAGGGCAGCTTTAAGAATAAAGAGGAACCTTTCATCGGTGATGAAACACACCTCAGGAAACAGGGGACTGACTGTCATGGTGGTACCTGGGTTTTCTACCTCTGACTCCTCTCTATCTTACTCTTTCTGTTCTGGCCAGTGTCTATAAGCCAGTGAGGTTGTGGCCCTTTCACCACTGTCCCTGGTCCTGGTCCAGATTGGCAACATTGCTCCCTCCTCTTTTTTCTCTGGGCAGTGGTAAATGCTTATAGGCCCTCACCAGGCATGGGAGGAGGAGGTGGAGGCTGGTGAATGGCTTGTGTTCAGGAGTTCTGAGCTGCTAAGTCTGCCATCAACACCCCCAGCTCCCAAGTTGCCTAACCAGCAGTAAATTGGCCAAGGTCAGAGACACAAAGCAGATTAACTGATTGGGACTGGGGTCCTGAATGAGTGGTTGCTATGCTTCTGGCCTGAGAGATATAGGGAGACCCAAACTCAATAAACAAACAAAAATTAATTTTAACTAAAAAATAAAAGGTGTTTTCTAGCAGCTAAAGAAACATCACGTGCTTGGTGTTTAATTGATAAACACAGTTTACAGTCACACTGCTCTGTCATTTTCCTTTACGATTCTTTCATTGGTCTTAAAAAGGCAAAGTCCCATTTATAGATTCTCACATGTCACTGGCTTGGCAGTTATAGCTCTGAATAAAATGAAATTTTGTGTGAGTAGGACATAGGGGAGTGTGCAATGTAGTGAAGGACAGTACAGTGTTGGGACTACAGAATTATTGTTTGAAAAATGCCACTAGTGTAGTCATTCGGCAGTTAGGTGGCACCATAGTGCATAGCGCACTGGGCCTCAAATAACACCGCAGATACTTCCAGCTGTGTGACCCTGAGCAAGTCACTTAACCCTGTTTGCCTCAGTTTCCTCATCTGTACCATGAGCTGGAGAAGGAAAAGACAAACCATTCCAGTAACTTTGCCAAGAAAACCTTGAATTGGAGTCACAAAGAATTGCACACAACTGAAAATGACCGAATGAAAAAAAGTTCAGTTTAGGGGTCATGTAAACTCTGAGAAAGTGAAAGTGAAAATCCTAAACTATAAGAGAATAACTCAGGTTGAATTCCATCAGCAAATATTTATTAAATGCCTGCTGTGTGATACATACTGAGGAGACAGAGATAAAAATGAATACTCTGCCCTCCTATACACATACACACACATATACATGAGAGCACATGTGCTTACACACACACACACAGTAAAACATAAGCTTCTTGTAGTGAGCTCTGGCTTCAAATTCAGTACCCTGTTTTATACAAAGTCCTGCAGGTGAGAAATGACAAGTTGAGCCTGAGAAATCCTTGATATCCACCCAGCTCAGTGTTTTACACGCTGTGTGACCTTGACAAACTTTGGTTTCCTCATCTCTAAAACTGAAGCAACTATGATTTCATCAGCTACCCTACAGGATACTTGTAAGAATCAAATGAGCTAATGCATAAGAAAGCACGATGTAATAAAAAAACAAAAAGTGCCACATTGATATTTCTTCTTGTTGCCACAAAGTGAAAAGACCTCATTATTTCCCCTTCCTTATGCCAGTGGGCACTGTCCTCCCCTCCCAGCCCCAGACACTCTGGACAATTGGATAGATCACCCCCTACTCCTGTACCAAGTGGCCAGGCACTCCAGTTAACTCCCCCATGCCTTCCTTATTCTTTTTTGCTGAACATTGCTCCAAGGAATTAATGATTGAGCAGAATCATAAAAGTTCCAAACGATAACCTCTGACCAACATTTGAAGGGAACGAGCCCCCTATAAAACCAGACTCTCAGGGCCAGGCCAGGCACCTTCTCTCCCAGACAGTGTTTTGAGAGAACATCCCTTCACCATGAACTTCTCAGGAAAGTACCAGCTCCAGTCCCAAGAGAATTTTGAAGCCTTCTTGAAGGCTGCTGGTAAGTGCTTAGGAGAACAGCCTTTGGGCATCAAATGTTGGGATCAAAGGGACAGGGGCATTATACTTGTGGTTGCCAGAAGATGAACTTAAAATACTACAGGGAATCTGCAGCAAGTGAAATAATCCAACTAGTGAGGCTCTGGGCAGGCATTCAGGAGCCTGGTTGGGTGTCAGGGTGAAGAACAACAGAATGAGGAGTCAGATCTGAATGTGAGCCCTGGCTCTGCTCTTAATATTCCATAATATGGATTGCATCATCTCACTGCTCTCAACATTGGCTTCCTCATCTGGAAAATGGGGATAATAATAGTCCCTACCTCCCAGGGCTGTCACGAGACCCAAATGAGATCATTTGGCTCTTAGATGCCTTCTAGGTCTGAATCTCTATTGTATGAACCAGGTCTACCTGATGACGTCATACAGAGAGAAAGGATACCAGGGGAATGTCCGAAATTGTACAAAATGGAAATCACTTCAAGATCACCTTTAACAATGATAACCAAATCCAGGTGATGGAGTTCACTGTGGGGGAGGAGTGTGAGCTGAGCACTCCAACTGGGGAAAAGGTCAAGGTAAGAATATAACTTAATTAAATTTAGGGACATGGTATTCATTAAGGTGCCGCGTATTAGCCTCTGGGCTAAGCCCTGGAGGAGATGCAAAGATTAGCTAAAACTTGGTCCATAACCCCCTGGAGTAAGCTTGCAGCCTGCTAGGGAGATAAGACACAAAATATCTCTGTTAGCCAACGTGTTGCAAGATAGGTAGATTAGATGAAAAGCAGTCTGGTGGAATATGGTATAGAGGACCAGCCAGGAAGCAGTGCCTCCAGCCCATGCTGGCTGTGTTCAGTAGCTGACTTGTCTCCTTCATAACCCAGCCCCCTCCTACATTTTCAGTCTTCTCACACCTTACTCCCTGATACATACTCTGCCATCCAGTGACCCTGGCTTCCCAGCTGTTCATGAAACGAGACCCTCCATCTCTCAGCTCCAGCATTCTCCCTGTCTATCCCCCATGTCTGGAATGCTCTCACTCCTCCGCTCAGACTGCTGACTCTGCTGGCTTCCTTAAAGTCCCAACTGTAATCTCCCCCCACTCTTCTACAAGAAACCTTCCCCAACAGCGCAGATTTTCACGATCTAGCCAATAACCCACAGATGCTCAGATTCCTTAAAACTGTAATATGGCGAATCTTCAATCAACCTTGTCTTTGGCTGAAAAACAGACAACTTTCCCCAACCGCTTAGCTCTAGGGCCTTCCCTCTGTTAATTATTTCTCACTTATCCAGTCTATGACTTGTTTGTACCTGTTTGCTTATTGTTTCCCCGGTTAGATTGTAAGCTCCTTGAGGGCAGGGACTGTCTTCAGTACTTAGTACAATGTGATACATCTCAGACGGTTAATAAATATTTATTGACTGACTCACAGACAGCAAAAGGAAGAGAAGAGAAAAGGGGAGAGGAGGAAAAGTAAGGAAAAGGCTAAGAGAACTAGAAAACAATCCAGCCAGTGAAGTATAGAAACAAGAAGTTCTGCAGGGAATTTGGCTTGGGCACTTACTCCAGGGGTGTGCTGGAGCCAGCTCAAACCGGCAGGAGATCGCCAGCCCATTGTTAAATTTTAAGAATTTACCCCTCAGAAAATAGCAAACCCTACAAAGCAAGGATTGATTTCTTGTTTTATTGATTGCCTACTTAAAAGTGATGGAGAAAGTGTTAACAATTCAAATTAAACTCAAATGTTAATAATACAGATCCCTGCCTCATCCCCAGTCCCTAGGGCTTGCCAGAGCTAACTCTTCTGTCTCCCTACAGACTGTAGTGAATCTAGAAGGAGGCAACAAGCTGGTGACAAGTTTCAAAGGAATGAAGTCTGTCACTGAACTGAATGGAGATACACTCACCAACGTGAGTGATCAGGTGTTTCTCTTCCTGCTTGGTTGTGGGGGATGGATCCAAAAAGCATTTGGAGAACACGTACTAGGTGTCAAGTACTGGGGCTGCCAATAGAATAAGGGAGGCAGTGCCTGCTCTCAAAAAGGAGGCAAGAGGGGGTGAGGTAAAGACAGGTGAGGGGATGGAGGACAGTAGAGAGGAGGGAGGGAAGAGAAGATGAGGAAAAGACAGGTGAGGCGATGGAGGACAGTAGAGAAGAGGGAGGGAAGAGATGATGAGGAAAACACAGGTGAGGGGAGGGAGGATAGTAGAGAAGAGGGAGAAAAGAGGGGAGAGGGAAAAACATGGAGGACAGCAGGGATGGAGGAGGGGAGAGGGGAGGAGTTATTGCCCAACACCCTGAGTAAAGCAACATGTAGCATTTATGGCAGACTCCCAGGGAGTTGGGTGGGTGACCCCTAAGGCTCCTTTCAGCTAAAAAGCCATGATCCTATCTTCCCTCCACCCCCAGTCACCTAATCCTCTACCCCATTCCTGCTAATCCCCCTTCGGGCATTAAACCCTTCTCCAGCTGGCATCTCTGTCATCCTTACACTGTGAACCTTGCTGGGAATATTTATATTTTTAATGGGGCCCTCGAAGACCCCAAAGACAGCCTTCCCCAGGGTTCCCTCAGGAAGCCTGGAGAATCAATACAAAAACCCAGAAAGGTTGCCAAACCTATCTCTAGTATATCTAACATACAAGAGTCATTGATGGGTATCACATGCTGATATACTGCAAGACATTCCAGGAAAGATTAACACTGGATTTCTTCTTGGCTTTCAGACCTTTACCTTGGGTGATGTTGTCTGCAAGAGAATCAGTAAGAGAATTTAGACATGTCTGCTTTCCATTTATTTTTACTGTGTGAAATTGGTACAATAAAATGTGGCTTGTTAAAAAAATCTGTCTTTTGAATGACTTAGAAGCATATGTGTATTCAAGGTTTTAGTAATGCCTTTTATTCTTACATCACAACCATTTCTGAATTCACTGCACCTGCCCACCCACCCCCAATGAGCCTCACCTTACAACAAAGAAAAGCAGGCAAGCAAAACCAAACAACAAAGTGACTCCATTTGCTAGTATATACACCCTTCTGCACCCATAGTTACCCACCTCTCCAAGGAATGGAGGGAGCCAGAAAAAGTGAATAGTTTGAAAGATTTTTGCAAATTATCATTCACCTAGAAAGAAATGGTGCTGACTTTGGCCTTGATGGAATAAGTTATTACCTTGTAGGGTGATTTTAGGGGGCTTGTGACTCATGTCCCCCATTCCTCACCAACACCCCCACAAGCACCATTATTTCTATTTCCCTAATTCTGTACCTAAAATGCCTAGGTAAGAAACATACCTTTAGATCAAAGTATTTTGAGTCCAAAAGCTCTTGGTTACAATGTGTGTATGTGTGTGTGTAGGTGTGTGTGTATGTGTTTTAAATGAGAAGGGTATTTTTTAGACCAGCTATGTAGAATAGCACCTTGAAGACACCAGCTGAAGGACCCATTTTTCTAGTAAACAATGAGGAAGATTTCGGTTATGAAGCTCACATGTGAGAGCGGAAGCCTAATTGAGGAGCACAGCCTTAACTTCGGCAAGGCAAGAGGGCCTGGGTCCCAGGATTTAAAAGGACAACATGCAGTCAGCTCTGACAATCCTTTGGCTGCATGAGAACCACAGAGATGTAACCTGACTTACAGAATCACAGAATTTCCAGGGGTGGAAGGAATTTCAGAGGCCATCTAGTCCAAATCATAGCTGAAGAAGAAGATTCCCTCTACATCACACCTGATAAATGATCATCCATAATTTGCATGAAGACCTCCAGTGAGAAAGAATCTGCTACCTTACAAAGCAACCATGTCTCTGTTTCAAGCAGCTGGTGATGTAATGCTTGGGGTACTTGGCCTGGAGTTAGGAAAACCTGAGTACAAATCTTGTCTCAGATACTTCTTAGCTGTGTGACCCTGGGCGAGTCACTTTGCCTCAGTTTCCTCATCTGTAAAGTGGGTTTGATAATAATAATAGCACCTGCCTCCCAGAATTTCCTCATCTGTAAAGTGGGTTTGATAATAATAATAGCACCTGCCTCCCAGAATTGCTGTAAGGATCACATCAGACCATATTTGTAAAGTTAGCAAGTGTCTGGCACTATATAAATGCTTATTCCTATCCTTTTGGATTGCTCTAACAGGCATTTTTTTCTTACATCAGAAAGAAACAAGAATAATCTGTGAAATTTGGAAGCTATGATATGGTTGGCTTGGGTAACCTCCTTCTCTCTTCTATCTTCCCCACCATCCTATGTGGCAGCTTCCTCAGAGTAACAACAACAACAATAATAACAACTGATATTTATATTATACTGTGAGGTTTGCAAAACTCTCTCAGGAGGTAGGTGCTATTACGATCCCCATTTCACAGATGAAGAAACTGAGACACTGAGAGGTTAAGTGAATTGACCAGGGTCATACAGTGTCTGAAGCTAGATTTGAACTCAGTCCTTCCTGACTCCAGGTTCTGCATTCTAAACACTGCACCACTTTGCTTGGGCGCCTCAGTGCCTCAGGTTTGTTGCATAGACAGAGTTTTGTACCTCTTATGCCAGACTGTTGGTTTCCATTCCAGTTCTTTCTTCCCTAATTGCCATTTCTTTTCCATTTTTTTCTAGTGTTCTCATTTCATGTATAAAAACATTTCAACTCTTAAGAACAACAATAGCAGCAACAATAACTCTGCTTCCTCTCTTCGGGGTATTCTAGTTGAATTTGTACCTAAGCAGTACTTTTCTTTGGGGCTTTGCTGGTAAATGTTTGAGTCATTCTCTTCTTCTAGGTTTGTGCCTTAAGTACCCTTGTCATCATAACAGCGGTTTTGGGTGGGGTTCCTTTTTTTGTTGTTTACTTATTTTTCCAGACTATTTTCTGATTTCAGACTCTAAGTCAGGCCCAGGCTCTGCAAAATTCTAAACAGAAGATCCGGGCTGGTTCTGTTGCTGCTTCCTTGGGGTATGGAGTGTTATATAATTCCAGACTCTCAGGGATGACTCAGGATGGGGACCTGCAAACTTTCAATGCCCCAAAGTAGAGCCCTCAGATTCCAAATCTAGAATTTCTACAGTCACTAACTTTCTCAGCCCTGAGGTTCTGAGAGCAGTTTGCCCATCCCTCTTCCCGTAATCAGGTTGGGACCATTGTCATTTTCTCAGGAATCTTCCTATGAGGAAGTCTACCTTTTTGTTTGCCTTGGCTGAACACAGAAAGCAGCAAAGTCTATTCACCTCAAAATGAGAGTGGTCATGGAAAATGGGTACAGACTCTTCTTTCAGAGCTCCAAAGTTAGGTGCCAAGTTAAAGAGACATTTCATTTAAGACAGTAAAGAGGGTTGGGGAAATTACCTGGTCAAGCACCAATAGACTTTTGGAGTGGGAAAATTAGGGACAAGGAAGGAAGGAAGAAGGGAAGAAAGAAAAAGAAAGTAAGAAAGAAAATAGATCTTCAAGAAGGATATTTTAAAAATTCAGTGCAGGATGTTGCATTGAAATTGATAGTTAAAGCAAGATTGATAAGGGTTTCTCATTCAGGTAAAACTTCAGCCTGAAAACTAAAGCATGATCCTAATATTATTATGTAATATGTAGAGGGCAGCTAGATGGTACAGGAGACAGAGTGCTACGCTTGCAATCTGGAACACCTCAGTTCAAATCTGGCCTCAGGCGCTAGTTATGTGACCCTGGGCAAGTCACTCAACCCTGTTTGTCTCAGTTTCCTCATCTATAAAATGAGCCGGAGAAGGACATGAGAAACCACTCGAGTATCTTTCTCAAGAAAATCCCAAATGGGGTCACAGAGAGTCAGACATGACTGAAAATGACTTCACAACAGCAACTTGTTAAGTTATTTGTAAAGCAAATTCTTGTCCAAGTATGGGTTAGACAAAGTGGCCTCAGAGAGCTTTTGCAACTTTAAGTTGGGTCATTCAGAGGACTAAGATGGGGGTAGATTTGAGAGTTGGGATTGGCGTGGAGCTTTGGATTGTGGCTGGCATTGAAGTTTGGGTTGAAAATCAGAGGCAAGATGTGAGTGATGATACTAGGGCTGGGGTTGATGTTGGCATAAAGGCTGGCCTTGATATTCACTATGAGAGTCAGGATTGGATTGGGGATGAAAAAGGAAAGCAGAAAAGGCAATCCACATCTGAAATTGAGCCACTGGGGAGAAGGATTATTTTTTAAATTTGAAAGTCACTTCAACTTTGCAAAGGAGATTACATCTATCTCTTCCAGTGTTTGCTCAATTAGTGGGAGGGTGTAATCATTACCCTTGGCTGGCTTCTACTTACAACCACATGCAGACATTTTTATGAATAGGTCCTAGGTTCTGCGGTCTCAAGTGAAAGGTTAGTGGAGAGAGAACCAAATTCAAAACCTCTCCATACCATATTGATCTGCCTGAAAGATCAGAGTTGACTTTAAGGTTTAAATCCTGTTTCTCCAGAGTAGCAAACCATTTCAAAGGAAATCAGAAGAGGAAAACTCATTCTCACACAGCAATAAATACTGGGGCTGAAATCAGGTCAATTCAGTTCAACAGATCTTTCATAAGCACCTCCTATGACGTGTGTAGAAAGCACTCTATCAGGCTCTCTTTGTATAATGAATGGCCTTGTCCCAAGAGGAAGGAAAATCTTAGGGTTACTTTTTGACCAAGACCAGCTTCTGCCTTTCCCCTAGTTTATTATCTATCAGGGGATAATGGCTAATACCCAGATAACTAGGGAACAGGGACTGAACTCATTAGAAGGTGAACTCCTTTTGGGCATTTTCTTTTTATCCCCCATTCTTAGCACGGTGACTGGTATAATATAACACATACTTGACTGACTGATTTCATTGATCTAGGGAACTCGCATAAAAGGAAACTTCCTCTAGAAATGTAGGTAGCCACCTGCTCTGAGATAGAGTTATCGGGACAGCTGAGAAATAAAATAACGCTTCCAGGGTCACATAGCAATTAGTGTGTGTCAGAGGTGGGATGTGAACCCAGGTCTTCCTGGCTTGGAGGCTAGCTCTAGCCCCTGTACCATACTCCTTCTCTCATAGATAATTCTGATTCCAAAAAATACCCGACTGAGGTTGAAAGAGGTTCATCAATTTGACTAGGGTCACTCAGTGAGGAAGTTTCTGAGGCAGGGTTTGAACTCAGCTCTCCCTAACTCCACACCTGGCACTGCCTCCTAGGCAAACTAAGGTGAAGTGACTTGCCCAAGGTCACACAGCTAGTAAGTGTCTGAGGCTACTTTTGAACTTAGGTCTTCCTGACTCCAGGCCCAGCACTCCATCCATTGATTCACCTTGCTGTGTGAGAAGGGGGAATCGAAACTCAGGTTTCCCTAGCTCTGAGTCTGGCTTACTCTCCACCACTTCTCTCCCTAAAGGAGAATAAAATAAGGCTGGAAAAGAAGATTTCAGACAGACCAGAGGTCCTGAATTTGAGACTCAGATGGGGCCTGGCACCCATCATGACCAACACAATCCCTGCTATGTACCATATACCATAAGTGGTATCAAACCAGCCTTTACTTGAAGAGCTTTCGTGATGGGGAACTTACTACCTCTCCTGGGGCTCAGCCTTAATTGCTAGGAAGTTTTCCCTGACATCGGATTGAATTCATCCTCTTCTAACTTCTACCTATGATTCCTAGTTCTGCCCACCCAGACCAAGGAGAACAAATCGAATTTGTCCTTTACATAAAAACACAATCATCATGCCCTCCCTGAATCTTTTCTCTTCCAGTTAAACACCCACTCATTCTTATTAAACAGGAGCTCATCGTTCTGTTTGGTGCCTTTGGACGCTCCCCCAACTTCTCAATGTCATTCTTAAATTGTGGCACCCAGACCAGAACATGTTCCTCCAGATGAAGCCTGATGAAGGCAAGGTGCTCACTGTTCCTGGAAGCCAGCGCCCACTCCATGGAGCCCAAAGATTGCATTAGCGCTTTTTAAAATTTTTTTTTTCCATATGCTTTTGAGTTGAAAATTTTTTCTCCCTTTCCCCCCCCCCCAAGACGGAGCACAATCTGACATAGGCTTTACATTTACATACTCATTAAACATATTTTCACATTAGTGAAGTTGTAAGTAAAAATTAAAACCAATAGGAGAAACTATCAGAAAGATGAAACAAAACTCAACTGAAGGTAAAAATAAGTGAGAGCGATTAGACTTCCATAGTTCTTTCTTTGGATGTGGACAGCATTTTCCATCCCGAGGCCTCTGGAGACGTGTTCGATCCTCGTAATGCTGAGAACGGTTCAGTTTAACATTCTTAGTCATTGCATAACATGGCTGCTATTGTATACAAAGTCCTCTTGGTTCTGCTCACTTCACTCAGCATCAGACCATATAAGCCTTCCCAGGTTTTTCTGAAGTCGGCCTGTTCATCATTTCTTATAGAACAATAGTATTCCATTACATTCATATACCACAAGTTGCTCAGCCATTCCCCAATTGATGGGCATCCTCTCAATTTCCAATTCTTTGCCACCACAAAAAGAGCTGCTATGAATATTTTTGTACATGTGGGTCCTTTTCCCATTTGTTTGATCTCTTTGGGATATAGCCCTAGAAGTGCTATTGCTGGATCAAAGGGTATGCACATTTTTGTAGCCCTTTGGGCATAGTTCCAAATTGTTCTCCAAAATGGTGAGATCATTTCACAACTCCACCAACAATGTATTAGCATTCCAATTTTCCCACGTCCTCTCCAACATTTATCATTTTCCTGTTTTGTCATGTTGGCGAATCTGATAGGTGTGATGTGGTACCTCAGAGTTGTTTTGATTTGCATTTCTCTAATCAATAATGATTTAGAGCATTTTTACATATGACTATAGATGGCTTTAATTTCTTCATCTGAGAACTGCCTGTTCATATCCTTTGACCATTTATCAATTGGGGGAATGGCTTGTATTCTTATAAATTTGTCTTAATTCTCTATATATTTTAGAAATGAGGCCTTTATCAGAAAGACTGGTTGTAAAAATTCTTTCCCAATTTTCTACCTTCCTTCTAATCTTAGTTGCATTGGCTTTGTTTGTGCAAAAACTTTTCAATTTAATGTAGTCAAAATTATCCATTTTGCTTTTGCTAATGTTCTCTATCTCCTGTTTGGCCACGAACTCTTCTGTTCTCTATAGATCTGATAGGTAAACTATTCCTTGTTCTCCCAGTTTACTAATGGTATCAGCTTTTATATCTAAGTCATGAACCCATTTTGACTTTATTTTGGTATATGGTGTGAGATTTGGGTCTATGCCTAGTTTCTGCCATACTCTTTTCCAGTTTTCCCAGCAGTTTTTTTTCAAAGAGTGGGTTCTTATCCCAGAAACTGGGGTCTTTGGGTTTATCAAATAATAGATTACTATAGTCATTGACTACTGCGTCTTGCATATTTAACCTATTCTACTGATCCACCTCCCTATTTCTTAGCCAGTACCAAGCAGGTTTGATGATTGCTGCCTTATAATACAATTTAAGATCTGGAATTGCTAGGCCACCTTCCCCTGCATTTCTTTTCATTAGTTCCTTTGATATTCTGGGACTTTTCTTTTTCCAAATGAATCTTGCTATTATTTTTTCTAACTCTATAGAATAATTTTTTGGTGGCTTGATTGGTATGGCACTGAATAAGTAAATTAGCTTAGGTAGCATTGTCATTTTTATTATTTTAGCTTGGCCTACCCATGAGCAACTGATGTTTTTCCAATTATTTAGATGTGATTTTATTTGTGTGAAAAGTGTTTTGTAATTGTGTTCATAGAGTTCCTGGGTTTGTTTCGGGAGGTAGACTCCTAAATATTTTATAATGTCTACAGTAAGGCATTAGCGCTTTTGACAGTTTCATCATGCAACTGATTTATGTTAAGCTTGTGTCCATTAAAGCCTCCATTACTTTTTCCACAGCAACAGCTGTCTAACTAGGCCTTCCCCTTTTATACTTAGGAAATTGATTTTCTGTACCCAAGTATAGGGCTTTACATTGATTTCTGTTAGATTTTGTGTCATTGGATTCAGCCCAATGGTCTAGCCTGTCAAGATCTTTTTAGATTCTGATTCTATCATCCAATATGTTAGTTATCTGCCCCCATCCTCCAAGCCCCAGCCCCATTTTGTGTCATCTGCAAATTTGATGACATCTCCTCTGTGCATTTATGCAGATCACTGATTAAAATCAGCCCAGGACAAGCCTGGAACCCTGAAGGATTCTACTAAGGCCAGCTAGGGAGCACAGTTGGTAGGGCCCTGAATCTGGGGTCAGGAGGACTTGCATTTGAATCCAGACTCAGACACTTACTATCTGTGTCAAGTCACTTCATCCCTGTTTGCCTCAGTTTACTCAACTGCAAAATGGAAATAATAATAGCACTTCCCTCTCAGTGCTGTTGTATAGGTTGAATGCGATAACATTTGTAGAGTACTTAGCACAGTGCCTGGCACATAGTAGGTGCTATATAACTGCTTATGGGTCAGTCAGATGGTTGAATGGACAAAGTACTGGGCCCGGAATCAAGAAGACCTGAGTTCAAATTCTACCTCAGACACTTACACTATTTGACCTAGTCACTTAATTCCTGTTTGCCTTAATCCATGGAAGAAGGAAATGGCAAACCATTCTAGTATCTTTGCCAAGAAATTCCCATGGACAGTATTGGTGTGCTATGGCCCATGGGGTCATGAAGAGTTGGCTGTGATTGAACAATAACAAATGCTTATGTCCTCCCTCCCCTGGAAGTCTGCCCCGGTATTGAACCACTAACAGCTAATCTTTGGGTCCAGTCATCCAGTGATTTCTGGATCTAAGTAATTGCTGTTCCACATCTCTCCACCTTCTCCATGAGAATAATATGAGATTCTTTACTACAAGTTTTGCTAAAACTTAGGAAAATTTTGTCCACAGCATTTCCTCCCAAAGAATGAGTAATCCTGTCAAAAGAGACAATGAACTCAATGGGGCCAGTGGTGTTCTGGATGATACCAAGCTGGCTCTTTGTAATTACCACTTCCTTCTCCACATGTTGGCTAATCTTTTATCATCCTCTCTAGAATTTTCCCAGGAATGGAAGCCAAGCTCACCGACCTCTAATTGGAAGACTCTGATGTCATCACTTTCTTGAAAATGTGGACTGCATTGTCCCCTTTCCCACCTTGTAGGCCATTGCCATCTTCCATGATCTTTCAGATATCACTGACGGTGACCTGGCAATCCTATTCACCACTTCTTTCAGCACCAGAAGATATTGTTCACCTGGGCTAGATGGCTCAGTGGACACAGCACTGGGTCTGGAGTTAGGAGACCTGAATTCAAATTTGACCTCAGACATTCCCTAGCTGTGTGACTCTGGGCAAATCACTGAACTTCTGTCTGCCTCATCTGTAGAATGTGAATACCAACATTCCAGAGCTGGTCTGAAGATCAAATGAGATCATATTTGTCAAGCACTTAGCACCGTGCTTTGCACATAGTAGGTGTTTCATAGATGCTCTTTTCCTTTCTTAGTATCTCTGTACTTATATTAAACACCAACTTCATGCTAGTCAGAATGGTTCTCTCATTTCTAGTGTGAACCTGAAATGCCTGATTGAAGAGTGTGTTTGCATTTTATCCTGCAGACCACGGGGAGCCACTGAAGAGTTTTGAGTTCAGAAGTGACGTGGTCGTGCCTTGGTCACAGAAAGATTATTTTGGCAGCTAGGTAAGGAATAGATTCAAGAAGAGAGAGCCTTCTTGGAAGAAGAGAGACCACTTAGGAGGCTACTCTGAGAAGTGATACGGACCTGAGAGATGGGTGTTAAAAAAGGGGAGTGATTCGAGAGATGCTGTGGAGTTGAAATCGACAGGACTTGGGGATGAATTGGATATGGGGACTGGAAGGGATGGAGGGAAGAAGACTCTGAGATTCTGAATCAGGTTGGCTGATTGTTCTCAGAAGAAGAAGGGAAGTTTGGAGGAAGGGCAAATTTAGGTGGAGAAGAGGAATTCTGTTTTGGAGGCACTGAATTGGATGCAGCCTGCTGCAATGGACTGCAGGGTACAGAACATCGATATGGATTTGAGCTCAACTCCCACATCAGATATTTACTAGCTCGATGAATCTGGGCAAGTCACTTCATACTAAAGAAAGTAGCTAGCATTTAGATAGCATTTTAATGTTTGCAAAGCACTTTATGTCATCTCATTTGGCCCTCCTAATAACTCTGTGAGGTAGGTACTATGATTATTGTCCCCATTTTGCAGATCAGGAATCTGAGGCTCAGAGAAATTAAGTCTAGGATTACACAGCTAGTTAATGTCAGGGGCAGTATTTGAACTCAGGTCTTCCTGACTCCAAGTCCAGCAATCCATCCACTGTCTCACCTAGCTGTATACTTAATCTCTCTGGACCTCAATTTCCTCATGCATTAAAGGAAAGAGTGGATATAATGCTCCCTAAGGTCTCTTCAAGCCCTAAATATGTGATTCAATGTGCCAGAACGTCACTGAGAAAGAAATATCCAAAGGGCAGTTGGAGATGTCAGATAAGAATTCAGGAGAGAATTTAGTATTGTTACAAGTATAGACTTGAATATCGACAGTAAAGAGAAGAGTATGAGACACATAATTGATTGGGATCACTGAGATAGAGTGGAGAGAAACAAGGCGAGAAGAAAAGGACCTTGGGGGGAAACCAGCACTTAGGGATTGGAAGATGATTGATGAGTCAGGAAAGCAGCCTGAGAAGGAGGGATCAGAAAGACAGAAGAACCAGGATAAGAACATTGTGGAAGCCAAATAGAGAGAGGAAAGTCTTCATTGGGAGGGTCTGGATGGCAGGGTCAGAAGGCCAAGAGAAACAAAGAAATGTGAGGACTAACACAAGACCATGACATGGGTCCAGAGCTTGTAGCCTGTATGTAGCATCTCACTCTTGACTTAGCCCTCAAATGACAAATTACATTTATTCCTGCATCCATCTCTCTGTCCCCGTTTTTGTGTGAATGCTCCGGGCCTGCCATAAGACAAGCAAGGGCAGCTTTAAGAATAAAGAGGAACCTTTCATCGGTGATGAAACACACCTCAGGAAACAGGGGACTGACTGTCATGGTGGTACCTGGGTTTTCTACCTCTGACTCCTCTCTCTTACTCTTTCTGTTCTGGCCAGTGTCTATAAGCCAGTGAGGTTGTGGCCCTTTCACCACTGTCCCTGGTCCTGGTCCAGATTGGCAACATTGCTCCCTCCCTCTTTTTTCTGTGGGCAGTGGTAAATGCTTATAGGCCCTCACCAGGCATGGGAGGAGGAGGTGGAGGCTGGTGAATGGCTTGTGTTCAGGAGTTCTGAGCTGCTAAGTCTGCCATCAACACCCCCAGCTCCCAAGTTGCCTAACCAGCAGTAAATTGGCCAAGGTCAGAGACACAAAGCAGATTAACTGATTGGGACTGGGGTCCTGAATGAGTGGTTGCTATGCTTCTGGCCTGAGAGATATAGGGAGACCCAAACTCAATAAACAAACAAAAATTAATTTTAACTAAAAAAATAAAAGGTGTTTTCTAGCAGCTAAAGGAACATCACGTGCTTGGTGTTTAATTGATAAACACAGTTTACAGTCACACTGCTCTGTCATTTTCCTTTACGATTCTTTCATTGGTCTTAAAAAGGCAAAGTCCCATTTATAGATTCTCACATGTCACTGGCTTGGCAGTTATAGCTCTGAAATAAAATGAAATTTTGTGTGAGTAGGACATAGGGGAGTGTGCAATGTAGTGAAGGACAGTACAGTGTTGGGACTACAGAATTAGTGTTTGAAAAATGCCCCTAGTGTAGTGGTTTGGCAGCTAGGTGGCACCATAGTGTATAGCGCACTGGGCCTCAAATAAGACCTCAGAAGCTTCCTAGCTGTGTGACCCTGAGCAAGTCACTTAACCCTGTTTGCCTCAGTTTCCTCATCTGTACCATGAGCTGGAGAAGGAAAAGACAAACCATTCCAGTAACTTTGCCAAGAAAACCTTGAATTGGAGTCACAAAGAATTGCACACAACTGAAAATGACCGAATGAAAAAAAGTTCAGTTTAGGGGTCAATGTAAACTCTGAGAAAGTGAAAGTGAAAATCCTAAACTATAAGAGAATAACTCAGGTTGAATTCCAATCAGCAAATATTTATTAAATGCCTGCTGTGTGATACATACTGAGGAGACAGAGATAAAAATGAATACTCTGCCCTCCTATACACATACACACACATATACATGAGAGCACATGTGCTTACACACACACACAGTAAAACATAAGCTTCTCATAGTGAGCTCTGGCTTCAAATTCAGTACCCTGTTTTATACAAAGTCCTGCAGGTGAGAAATGACAAGTTGAGCCTGAGAAATCCCTTGATATCCACCCCAGTGTTTTACATGCTGTGTGACCTTGACAAACTTTGGTTTCCTCATCTCTAAAACTGAAGCAACTATGATTTCATCAGCTACCCTACAGGATACTTCAAATGAGCTAATGCATAAGAAAGCACGATGTAATACAAAACAAAAAAGTGCCACATTGATATTTCTTCTTGTTGCCACAAAGTGAAAAGACCTCATTATTTCCCCTTCCTTATGCCAGTGGGCACTGTCCTCCCCTCCCAGCCCCAGACACTCTGGACAATTGATAGATCACCCTACTCC